>NW_027459101.1:0-126190 GCF_050624435.1 Tenrec ecaudatus | reverse complement strand
ACTAACGGGCACTTGGAATATGTAGGTTCCCTAGCGGGCACTTGGACTATGTAGGTTACCTAGCAGGCACTTGGACTGTCTAGGTTACCTAGCGGGCACTTGAACTATCTAGGTTAATGAACAGGCACTTGGACTATGTAGGTTAGCTAACAGGAACTTGGACTATCTAGGTTAACGAACGGGCACTTGGACTATGGAGGTTACCTAGAGGGCACTTGGACTATCTAGGTTAGCTAACGGGTACTTGGACTATCTAGGTTCCCTAGCGGGCACTTGGACTATGTAGGTTCCCTAGCAGGGCTTTGACTATGTAAGTTCTCTAACGGGCACTTGGACTATGTGGGTTCCCTAGCGGGCATTTGGACTATCTAGGTTACTTAACGGGCACTTGGACTATGTACGTTACTAGCGGTCATTTGGACTATGTAGGTTACCTAGCGCATACTTGGATAATGTAGGTTCCCCATCAGGGACTTGGACAATGTAGGTTAACTAGCGGGCACTTGGACTATCTAGGTTAACTAGCGGGCACTTGGACTATGTAGGTTACCTAGCAGGCACTTGGACTGTCTAGGTTACCTAGCGGGCACTTGAACTATCTAGGTTAACTAGCGGGCACTTGGACTATGTAGGTTACCTAGCAGGCACTTGGACTGTCTAGGTTACCTAGCGGGCACTTGAACTATCTAGGTTAACGAACGGGCACTTGGACTATGTAGGTTAGCTAACAGGATCTTGGACTATCTAGGTTAACGAACGGGCACTTGGATTATGTAGGTTACCTAGCGGGCACTTGGACTATCTAGGTTAGCTAACGGGTACTTGGACTATCTAGGTTCCCTAGCGGGCACTTGGACTATGTAGGTTCCCTAGCAGGGCTTTGACTATGTAAGTTCTCTAACGGGCACTTGGACTATGTGGGTTCCCTAGCGGGCATTTGGACTATCTAGGTTACCTAACGGGCACTTGGACTATGTACGTTACTAGCGGGCATTTGGACTATGTAGGTTACCTAGCGGATACTTGGACTATGTAGGTTCCCCATCAGGGACTTGGACAATGTAGGTTAACTAGCGGGCACTTGGACTATCTAGGTTAACTAGCGGGCCCTTGCACTATGTAGGTTAACTAGCGGGCTCTTGTACTATCTAGGTTAACGAACGGGCACGTGGACTATGTAGGTAACCAAGCGGGCACTTGGACAGTCTAGGTTACCTAGAGGGCACTTCGAAAATCAAGGTTAATGAATCGGCACTTGGACTATGTAGGTTACCTCGCGGGCACTTAGACTATGTGGGTACCCTAGCGGGCATTTGGACTATCTAGGTTACCTAACGGGCATTTGGACTATGTAGGTTCCCTAGCGGGCACTTGGATTATGTAGGTTCCCTTCTTGCACTTGGACTATGTAGGTTTCTAGCGGGCATTTGGACTATGTAGGTTACCTAACGGGCATTTGGACTACGTACGTTACTAGTGGGCATTTGGACTATGTAGGTTACCTAGCGGATACTTGGACTATGTAGGTTCCCCATCAGGGACTTGGACAATGTAGGTTAACTAGCGGGCACTTGGACTATCTAGGTTAACTAGAGGGCCCTTGGACTATGTAGGTTAACTAGCGGGCCCTTTGACGATCTAGGTTAGCAAACGGGCACTTGGACTATGTAGGTTACCTAGCAGGCACCTGGACTGTCTAGGTTACCTAGCGGGCACTTGAACTATCTAGGTTAACGAACGGGCACTTGGACTATGGAGGTTAGCTAACAGGAACTTGGACTATCTAGGTTAACGAACGGGCACTTGGACTATGGAGGTTACCTAGCGGACACTTGGACTATCTAGGTTAGCTAACGGGTACTTAGACTATCTAGGTTACTTAGCGGGCACTTGGACTATGTAGGTTCCCTAGCAGGGCTTTGACTATGTAAGTTCTCTAACGGGCACTTGGACTATGGGGGTTCCCTAGCGGGCATTTGGACTATCTCGGTTACCTAACGGGCACTTGGACTATGTACGTTACTAGCGGGCATTTGGACTATGTAGGTTACCTAGCGGATACTTGGACTATGTAGGTTCCCCATCAGGGACTTGGACAATGTATGTTAACTAGCGGGCACTTGGACAATGCAGGTTCCCTAGCGGGCACTATGAATATGTAGCTTCCCTAGAGGGAACTTGGACTATATAGGTTCCCTATGGGCACTTGGACAATCTGGGTTCCCTAACGGGCACTTGGAATATGAAGATTCCCTATCGGGCACTTGGACTATGTAGGTTCCTCATTGGGCACTTGGACTATGTAGGTTAACTAGCGGGCCCTTGGACTATCTAGGTTACCTAGCGGGCACTTGGACTATCTAGGTTAACTAGTGGGGACTTGTACAATGCAGGTTCCCTAGCGGGCACTTTGACTATGTAGCTTCCCTAGAGGGCACTTGGACTATATAGGTTCCCTATGGGCACTTGGACTATCTAGGTGCCCTAATGGGGACTTGGAATACGTAGGTTCCCTTTCGGACACTTGGACTATGTAGGTTCCTCAGCGGGCACTTGGACTATGTAGGTTAACTAGCGGGCACTTGGACTATCTAGGTTACCTAGCGAGCACTTGGACTATGTAGGTTCCCTAGCGGGCACTTGGACTATGTTCGTACCTTAGCGGACACTTGGACTATGTAGGTTCCCTATCGGGCAGTTGGACTATGTAGGTTAACTAGCGGGCCCTTAGACTATCTAGGTTACCTAGCGTGCACTTGGACTATGTACGTCCCCTAGCGGGCACTTGGACTATCTAGGTTAAATAGAGGGCCCTTGGACTATGTAGGTTAACTAGCGGGCACTTGGAATATCTAGGTTAACTAGCGGACCTTGGACTATGTAGGTTAACTAGCGGGCACTTGGACGATCTAGGTTAACTAGCGGCCACTTGGACTATCTAGCTTAACTAGCGGGCACTTGGACTATCTAGATTAACTAGCGGGCACTTGGACGATGCAGGTTCCCTAGCGGGCACTTGGACTATATAGGTTTATTAGCGGGCACTTGGACTATGGAGGTTACCTAGCGGGCACTTGGACTGTCTAGGTTACCTAATGGGCACTTGGACTATGTAGGTTAATTAGCGGGCACTTGGACTATGTAGGTTACCTAGCGGGCACTTGGACTATCTAGGTTAACGAACCGGCACGTGGACTATGTAGGTAACCTAACGGGCACTTGGACTATGTAGGTTAGGTAACGTGCACTTGGACTATCTAGGTTACCTAGCGGGAACTTGGAATATGTAGGTTACCTAGCAGGGCTTTGACTATGTAAGTTCTCTAACGGGCACTTGGACTATGTGGGTTCCCTAGCGGGCATTTGGACTATCTAGGTTACCTAACGGGCACTTGGACTATGTACGTTACTAGCGGGCATTTGGACTATGTATGTTACCTAGCGGATACTTGGACTATGTAGGTTCCCCAGCAGGGACTTGGACAATGTAGGTTAACTAGCGGGCACTTGGACTATCTAGGTTAACTAGCGGGCCCTTGCACTATGTAGGTTAACTAGCGGGCTCTTGTACTATCTAGGTTAACGAACGGGCACGTGGACTATGTAGGTAACCAAGCGGGCACTTGGACAGTCTAGGTTACCTAGAGGGCACTTCGAAAATCAAGGTTAATGAATCGGCACTTGGACTATGTAGGTTACCTCGCGGGCACTTAGACTATGTGGGTACCCTAGCGGGCATTTGGACTATCTAGGTTACCTAACGGGCATTTGGACTATGTAGGTTCCCTAGCGGGCACTTGGATTATGTAGGTTCCCTTCTTGCACTTGGACTATGTAGGTTTCTAGCGGGCATTTGGACTATGTAGGTTACCTAACGGGCATTTGGACTACGTACGTTACTAGTGGGCATTTGGACTATGTAGGTTACCTAGCGGATACTTGGACTATGTAGGTTCCCCATCAGGGACTTGGACAATGTAGGTTAACTAGCGGGCACTTGGACTATCTAGGTTAACTAGAGGGCCCTTGGACTATGTAGGTTAACTAGCGGGCCCTTTGACGATCTAGGTTAGCAAACGGGCACTTGGACTATGTAGGTTACCTAGCAGGCACTTGGACTGTCTAGGTTACCTAGCGGGCACTTGAACTATCTAGGTTAACGAACGGGCACTTGGACTATGGAGGTTAGCTAACAGGAACTTGGACTATCTAGGTTAACGAACGGGCACTTGGACTATGGAGGATACCCAGCGGACACTTGGACTATCTAGGTTAGCTAACGGGTACTTGGACTATCTAGGTTACTTAGCGGGCACTTGGACTATGTAGGTTCCCTAGCAGGGCTTTGACTATGTAAGTTCTCTAACGGGCACTTGGACTATGTGGGTTCCCTAGCGGGCATTTGGACTATCTAGGTTACCTAACGGGCACTTGGACTATGTACGTTACTAGCGGGCATTTGGACTATGTAGGTTACCTAGCGGATACTTGGACTATGTAGGTTCCCCATCAGGGACTTGGACAATGTATGTTAACTAGCGGGCACTTGGACAATGCAGGTTCCCTAGCGGGCACTATGAATATGTAGCTTCCCTAGAGGGAACTTGGACTATATAGGTTCCCTATGGGCACTTGGACAATCTGGGTTCCCTAACGGGCACTTGGAATATGAAGATTCCCTATCGGGCACTTGGACTATGTAGGTTCCTCATTGGGCACTTGGACTATGTAGGTTAACTAGCGGGCCCTTGGACTATCTAGGTTACCTAGCGGGCACTTGGACTATCTAGGTTAACTAGTGGGGACTTGTACAATGCAGGTTCCCTAGCGGGCACTTTGACTATGTAGCTTCCCTAGAGGGCACTTGGACTATATAGGTTCCCTATGGGCACTTGGACTATCTAGGTGCCCTAATGGGGACTTGGAATACGTAGGTTCCCTTTCGGACACTTGGACTATGTAGGTTCCTCAGCGGGCACTTGGACTATGTAGGTTAACTAGCGGGCACTTGGACTATCTAGGTTACCTAGCGAGCACTTGGACTATGTAGGTTCCCTAGCGGGCACTTGGACTATGTAGGTTAACTAGCGGGCCCTTAGACTATCTAGGTTACCTAGCGTGCACTTGGACTATGTACGTACCCTAGCGGGCACTTGGACTATCTAGGTTAAATAGAGGGCCCTTGGACTATGTAGGTTAACTAGCGGGCACTTGGAATATCTAGGTTAACTAGCGGACCTTGGACTATGTAGGTTAACTAGCGGGCACTTGGACGATCTAGGTTAACTAGCGGCCACTTGGACTATCTAGCTTAACTAGCGGGCCCTTGGACTATCTAGATTAACTAGCGGGCACTTGGACGATGCAGGTTCCCTAGCGGGCACTTGGACTATATAGGTTTATTAGCGGGCACTTGGACTATGGAGGTTACCTAGCGGGCACTTGGACTATGGAGGTTACGTAGCGGGCACTTGGACTATCTAGGTTAGCTAATGGGTACTTGGACTATCTAGGTTACCTAGCGGGCACTTGGACTATGTAGGTTCCCTAGCAGGGCTTTGACTATGTAAGTTCTCTAACGGGCACTTGGACTATGTGGGTTCCCTAGCGGGCATTTGGACTATCTAGGTTACCTAACGGGCACTTGGACTATGTACGTTACTTGCGGGCATTTGGACTATGTAGGTTACCTAGCGGATACTTGGACTATGTAGGTTCCCCATCAGGGACTTGGACAATGTAGGTTAACTAGCGGGCACTTGGACTATCTAGGTTAACTAGCGGGCCCTTGGACTATGTAGGTTAACTAGCGGGCTCTTGTACTATCTAGGTTAACGAACGGGCACGTGGACTATGTAGGTAACCAAGCGGGCACTTGGACAGTCTAGGTTACCTAGAGGGCACTTGGAAAATCTAGGTTAATGAATGGGCACTTGGACAATGTAGGTTACCTCGCGGGCACTTAGACTATGTGGGTACCCTAGCGGGCATTTGGACTATCTAGGTTACCTAACGGGCATTTGGAATATGTAGGTTCCCTAGCGGGAACTTGGATTACGTAGGTTCCCTTCTTGCACTTGGACTATGTAGGTTTCTAGTGGGCATTTGGACTATGTAGGTTACCTAGCGGGCACTTGGGCTATGTAGGTTCCCTAGCGGGCATTTGGACTATCTAGGTTACCTAACGGGCATTTGGACTACGTACGTTACTAGTGGGCATTTGGACTATGTAGGTTACCTAGCGGATACTTGGACTATGTACGTTCCCCATCAGGGACTTGGACAATGTAGGTTAACTAGCGGGCACTTGGACTATCTAGGTTAACTAGAGGGCCCTTGGACTATGTAGGTTAACTAGCGGGCCCTTTGACGATCTAGGTTAGCAAACGGGCACTTGGACTATGTAGGTTACCTAGCAGGCACTTGGACTGTCCAGGTAACGTAGCGGGCACTTGAACTATCTAGGTTAACGAACGGGCACTTGGACTATGTAGGTTAGCTAACAGGAATTTGGACTATCTAGGTTAACGAACGGGCACTTGGACTATGGATGTTACCTAGCGGGCACTTGGACTATGGAGGTTACCTAGCGGGCACTTGGACTATCTAGGTTACCTAACGGGCACTTGGACTATGCAGGTAACCTAGCGGTCACTTGGACTGTTTAAGTTACCTAGAGGGCACTTGGACTATAGGTTAACTAGCGGGCACTTGGACTATATAGGTTACCTAGCGGCCCTTAGACTATGTTGGTTACCTACCGCGACTTGGACTATCTAAGTTAACGAACGTGCACTTGGACTATGTAAGTAACCTAGCGGGCACTTGGACAGTATAGGTTACATAGCGGGCACTTGACTATATAGGTTGGCAAACCGGAACTTGGAATATCTAGGTTACCTAGCGGGCACTTGGATTATGTAGGATCCCTATTGGACATTTGTACTACTTAGGTTAACTAGCGGGCACTTTGACTATCTAGGTTAACTAGCGGGCACTTGGACTATCTAGGTCAACTAGCGGGCCATTGTACTATGTAGGTTAACTAGCGGGCACTTGGCCTATCTAGGTTACCTAACGGGAACTTGGACTATGTAGGTTTACTAGCGGACCCTTGGACGATCTAGGTTAACTAGCGGTCACTTGGACAATGCAGGTTCCCTAGCGGGCACTATGAATATGTAGCTTCCCTAGAGGGAACTTGGACTATATAGGTTCCCTATGGGCACTTGGACAATCTGGGTTCCCTAACGGGCTCTTGGAATATGAAGATTCCCTATCGGGCACTTGGACTATGTAGGTTCCTCATTGGGCACTTGGACTATGTAGGTAAACTAGCGGGCCCTTGGACTATCTAGGTTACCTAGCGGGCACTTGGACTATCTAGGTTAACTAGAGGGCACTTGTACAATGCAGGTTCCCTAGCGGGCACTTTGACTATGTAGGTTCCCTAGAGGGCACTTGGACTATATAGGTTCCCTATGGGCACTTGGACTATCTAGGTGCCCTAATGGGCACTTGGAATACGTAGGTTCCCTTTCGGACACTTGGACTATGTAGGTTCCTCAGCGGGCACGTGGACTATGTAGGTTAACTAGCGGGCACTTGGACTATATTCGTACCTTAGCGGACACTTGGACTATGTAGGTTCCCTATTGGGCAGTTGGACTATGTAGGTTAACTAGCGGGCCCTTAGACTATCTAGGTTACCTAGCGGGCACTTGGACTATGTACGTCCCCTAGCGGGCACTTGGACTATCTAGGTTAAATAGAGGGCCCTTGGACTATGTAGGTTAACTAGCGGGCACTTGGACTATCTAGGTTACCTAGCGGGCACTTGGACTATGTAGGTTCCCTAGCGGGCACTTGGACTATGTTCGTACCTTAGCGGACACTTGGACTATGTAGGTTCCCTATCGGGCAGTTGGACTATGTAGGTTAACTAGCGGGCCCTTAGACTATCTAGGTTACCTAGCGTGCATTTGGACTATGTACGTCCCCTAGCGGGCACTTGGACTATCTAGGTTAAATAGAGGGCCCTTGGACTATGTAGGTTAACTAGCGGGCACTTGGAATATCTAGGTTAACTAGCGGACTTTGGACTATGTAGGTTAACTAGCGGGCACTTGGATGATCTAGGTTAACTAGCGGCCACTTGGACTATCTAGCTTAACTAGCGGGCACTTGGACTATCTAGATTAACTAGCGGGCACTTGGACGATGCAGGTTCCCTAGCGGGCGCTTGGACTATATAGGTTTATTAGCGGGCACTTGGACTATGGAGGTTACCTAGCGGGCACTTGGACTGTCTAGGTTACCTAATGGGCACTTGGACTATGTAGGTTAATTAGCGGGCACTTGGACTATGTAGGTTACCTAGCGGGCACTTGGACTATCTAGGTTAACGAACCGGCACGTGGACTATGTAGGTAACCTAACGGGCACTTGGACTATGTAGGTTAGGTAACGGGCACTTGGACTATCTAGGTTACCTAGCGGGAACTTGGAATATGTAGGTTACCTAGCGGGCACTTGGACTATAGTTTAACTAGCGGGCACTTGGACTATATAGGTTACCTAGCGGGCCCTTGGACTATATAGGTTACCTAGCGCGACTTGGACTATCTAAGTTAACGAACGTGCACTTGGACTATGTAGTTAACCTAGCGGGCACTTGGACAGTATAGGTTACCTAGCGGGCACTTGGACTGTCTAGGTTAACGAATGGGCACTTGGACTATGTAGGTTACCTAGCGGGCACTTGGCCTATCTAGGTTAGTAAACTGGAACTTGGAATATCTAGGTTACCGAGCGGGCACTTGGACTATGTAGGTTACCTTGCGGGCACTTGGCCTATCTAGGTTACCTAACGGGAACTTGGACTATGTAGGTTTACTAGCGGACACTTGGACAATCTTGGTTAACTAGCGGGCACTTGGACAATGCAGGTTCCCTAGCGGGCACTATGAATATGTAGCTTCCCTAGAGGGCACTTGGACCATATAGGTTCCCTATGGGCACTTGGACTATCTGGTTTCCCTAACGGGCACTTGGAATATAAAGTTTCCCTATCGGGCACGTGGACTATGTAGGTTCCTCATTGGGCACTTGGACTATGTAGGTTACCTATCGGGCACTTGGACTATGTAGGTTAACTAGTGGGCCCTTTGACGATCTAGGTTAGCAAACGGGCACTTGGACTATGTAGGTTACCTAGCAGGCACTTGGACTGTCTAGGTTACCTAGCGGGCACTTGAACTATCTAGGTTAACGAACGGGCACTTGGACTATGTAGGTTAGCTAACAGGAACATGGACTATCTAGGTTAACGAACGGGCACTTGGACTATGGAGGTTACCTAGCGGGCACTTGGACTATGGAGGTTACCTAGCGGGCACTTGGACTATCTAGGTTAGCTAACGGGTACTTGGACTATCTAGGTTACCTAGCGGGCACTTGGACTATGTAGGTTCCCTAGCAGGACTTTGACTATGTAAGTTCTCTAACGGGCACTTGGACTATGTGGGTTCCCTAGCGGGCATTTGGACTATCTAGGTTACCTAACGGGCACTTGGACTATGTACGTTACTTGCGGGCATTTGGACTATGTAGGTTACCTAGCGGATACTTGGACTATGTAGGTTCCCCATCAGGGACTTGGACAATGTAGGTTAACTAGCGGGCACTTGGACTATCAAGGTTAACTAGCGGGCCCTTGGACTATGTAGGTTAACTAGCGGGCTCTTGTACTATCTAGGTTAACGAACGGGCACGTGGACTATGTAGGTAACCAAGCGGGCACTTGGACAGTCTAGGTTACCTAGAGGGCACTTGGAAAATCTAGGTTAATGAATGGGCACTTGGACAATGTAGGTTACCTCGCGGGCACTTAGACTATGTGGGTACCCTAGCGGGCATTTGGACTATCTAGGTTACCTAACGGGCATTTGGAATATGTAGGTTCCCTAGCGGGAACTTGGATTATGTAGGTTCCCTTCTTGCACTTGGACTATGTAGGTTTCTAGCGGGCATTTGGGCTATGTAGGTTACCTAGCGGGCACTTGGGCTATGTAGGTATCCTAGCGGGCATTTGGACTATCTAGGTTACCTAACGGGCATTTGGACTACGTACGTTACTAGTGGGCATTTGGACTATGTAGGTTACCTAGCGGATACTTGGACTATGTACGTTCCCCATCAGGGACTTGGACAATGTAGGTTAACTAGCGGGCACTTGGACTATCTAGGTTAACTAGAGGGCCCTTGGACTATGTAGGTTAACTAGCGGGCCCTTTGACGATCTAGGTGAGCAAACGGGCACTTGGACTATGTAGGTTACCTAGCAGGCACTTGGACTGTCTAGGTTACCTAGCGGGCACTTGAACTATCTAGGTTAACGAACGGGCACTTGGACTATGTAGGTTAGCTAACAGGAACTTGGACTCTCTAGGTTAACGAACGGGCACTTGGACTATGGATGTTACCTAGCGGGCACTTGGACTATGGAGGTTACCTAGCGGGCACTTGGACTATCTAGGTTACCTAACGGGCACTTGGACTATGCAGGTAACCTAGCGGGCACTTGGATTGTTTAAGTTACCTAGAGGGCACTTGGACTATAGGTTAACTAGCGGGCACTTGGACTATATAGGTTACCTAGCGGCCCTTAGACTATGTTGGTTACCTACCGCGACTTGGACTATCTAAGTTAACGAACGTGCACTTGGACTATGTAAGTAACCTAGCGGGCACTTGGACAGTATAGGTTACATAGCGGGCACTTGACAATCTAGGTTGGCAAACCGGAACTTGGAATATCTAGGTTACCTAGCGGGCATTTGGATTATGTAGGATCCCTATTGGACATTTGTACTACTTAGGTTAACTAGCGGGCACTTTGACTATCTAGGTTAACTAGCGGGCACTTGGACTATCAAGGTCAACTAGCGGGCCATTGTACTATGTAGGTTAACTAGCGGGCACTTGGCCTATCTAGGTTACCTAACGGGAACTTGGACTATGTAGGTTTACTAGCGGACCCTTGGACGATCTAGGTTAACTAGCGGTCACTTGGACAATGCAGGTTCCCTAGCGGGCACTATGAATATGTAGCTTCCCTAGAGGGAACATGGACTATATAGGTTCCCTATGGGCACTTGGACAATCTGGGTTCCCTAACGGGCACTTGGAATATGAAGATTCCCTATCGGGCACTTGGACTATGTAGGTTCCTCATTGGGCACTTAGACTATGTAGGTTAACTAGCGGGCCCTTGGACTATCTAGGTTACCTAGCGGGCACTTGGACTATCTAGGTTAACTAGAGGGCACTTGTACAATGCAGGTTCCCTAGCGGGCACTTTGATTATGTAGGTTCCCTAGAGGGCACTTGGACTATATAGGTTCCCTATGGGCACTTGGACTATCTAGGTGCCCTAATGGGCACTTGGAATACGTAGGTTCCCTTTCGGACACTTGGACTATGTAGGTTCCTCAGCGGGCACTTGGACTATGTAGGTTAACTAGCGGGCACTTGGACTATGTTCGTACCTTAGCGGACACTTGGACTATGTAGGTTCCCTATCGGGCAGTTGGACTATGTAGGTTAACTAGAGGGCCCTTAGACTATCTAGGTTACCTAGCGGGCACTTGGACTATGTACGTCCCCTAGCGGGCACTTGGACTATCTAGGTTAAATAGAGGGCCCTTGGACTATGTAGGTTAACTAGCGGGCACTTGGAATATCTAGGTTAACTAGCGGACCTTGGACTATGTAGGTTAACTAGCGGGCACTTGGACGATCTAGGTTAACTAGCGGCCACTTGGACTATCTAGCTTAACTAGCGGGCACTTGGACTATCTAGATTAACTAGCGGGCACTTGGACGATGCAGGTTCCCTAGCGGGCACTTGGACTATATAGGTTTATTAGCGGGCACTTGGACTATGGAGGTTACCTAGCGGGCACTTGGACTGTCTAGGTTACCTAACGGGCACTTGGACTATGTAGGTTAATTAGCGGGCACTTGGACTATGTAGGTTACCTAGCGGGCACTTGGACTATCTAGGTTAACGAACCGGCACGTGGACTATGTAGGTAACCTAACGGGCACTTGGACTATGTAGGTTAGGTAACGGGCACTTGGACTATCTAGGTTACCTAGCGGGAACTTGGAATATGTAGGTTACCTAGCGGGCACTTGGACTATAGTTTAACTAGCGGGCACTTGGACTATATAGGTTACCTAGCGGGCCCTTGGACTATATAGGTTACCTAGCGCGACTTGGACTATCTAAGTTAACGAACGTGCACTTGGACTATGTAGTTAACCTAGCGGGCACTTGGACAGTATAGGTTACCTAGCGGGCACTTGGACTATCTAGGTTAACGAATGGGCACTTGGACTATGTAGGTTACCTAGCGGGCACTTGGCCTATCTAGGTTAGTAAACTGGAACTTGGAATATCTAGGTTACCTAGCGGGCAATTGGACTATGTAGGTTACCTTGCGGGCACTTGGCCTATCTAGGTTACCTAACGGGAACTTGGACTATGTAGGTTTACTAGCGGACACTTGGACAATCTTGGTTAACTAGCGGGCACTTGGACAATGCAGGTTCCCTAGCGGGCACTATGAATATGTAGCTTCCCTAGAGGGCACTTGGACCATATAAGTTCCCTATGGGCACTGGGACTATCTGGGTTCCCTAACGGGCACTTGGAATATGAAGTTTCCCTATCGGGCACGTGGACTATGTAGGTTCCTCATTGGGCACTTGGACTATGTAGGTTACCTAGCAGGCACTTGGACTGTCTAGGTTACCTAGCGGGCACTTGAACTATCTAGGTTAACGAACGGGCACTTGGACTATGTAGGTTAGCTAACAGGAACTTGGACTATATAGGTTAAAGAACGGGCACTTGGACTATGGAGGTTACCTAGCGGGCACTTGGACTATGGAGGTTACCTAGCGGGCACTTGGACTATCTAGGTTAGCTAACGTGTACGTGGACTATCTAGGTTCCCTAGCGGGCACTTGGACTATGTAGGTTCCCTAGCAGGGCTTTGACTATGTAAGTTCTCTAACGGGCACTTGGACTATGTGTGTTCCCTAGCGGGCATTTGGACTATCTAGTTTACCTAAAGGGCACTTCGACTATGTATGTTACTAGCGGGCATTTGGACTATGTAGGTTACCTAGCGGATACTTGGACTATGTAGGTTCCCCATCAGGGACTTGGACAATGTAGGTTAACTAGCGGGCACTTGGACTATCTAGGTTAACTAGAGAGCCCTTGGACTATGTAGGTTAACTAGTGGGCCCTTTGACGATCTAGGTTAGCAAACGGGCACTTGGACTATGTAGGTTACCTAGCAGGCACTTGGACTGTCTTGGTTACCTAGCGGGCACTTGAACTATCTAGGTTAACGAAATGGCACTTGGACTATGTAGGTTAGCTAACAGGAACTTGGACTATCTAGGTTAACGAACGGGCACTTGGACTATGGAGGTTACCTAGCGGGCACTTGGACTATGGAGGTTACCTAGCGGGCACTTGGACTATCTAGGTTAGCTAACGGGTACTTGGACTATCTAGGTTACCTAGCGGGCACTTGGACTATGTAGGTTACGTAGCGGGCACTTGGACTATCTAGGTTACCTAACGGGCACTTGGACTATGCAGGTAACCTAGCGGGCACTTGGATGGTTTAAGTTAACTAGGGGGCACTTGGACTATGTAGGTTAACTAGCGGGCACTTGGACTATCTAGGTTACATAACGGGCACCTGGACTATCTAGATTACCTAGCGGGCACTTGGATTCTAAAGGTTACCTAGCCGGCCCTTGGACTATGTAGGTTACCTAGCGGGCAATTGGACGATCTAGGTTAACGAACGGGCACGTGGACTATGTAGTTAACCTAACGGGCACTTGGACTATCTAGGTTAGGTAACGGGCACTTGGACTATCTAGGTTACCTAGCGGGAACTTGGAATATGTAGGTTACCTAGAGGGCACTTGGACTATAGTTTAATTAGCGGGCACTTGGACTATATAGGTTACCTAGCGGCCCTTGGACTATGTTGGTTACCTACCGCGACTTGGACTATCTAAGTTAACGAATGGGCACTTGAACTACGTAGGTTACCTAGCGGGCACTTGGACTATCTAGGTTAGCAAACCGGAACTTGGAATATCTAGGTTACCTAGCGGGCACTTGGACTATGTAGGATCCCTATCGGACATTTGTACTACTTAGGTTAACTAGCGGGCCCTTTGACTATGTAGGTTAACTAGCGGGCACTTGGACTATCTAGGTCAACTAGCGGGCCATTGTACTATGTAGGTTAACTAGCGGGCACTTGGCCTATCTAGGTTACCTAACGGGAACTTGGACTAAGTAGGTTTACTAGCGGACACTTGGACGATCTAGGTTAACTAGCGGGCACTTGGACAATGCAGTTTCCCTAGCGGGCACTATGAATATGTAGCTTCCCCAGAGGGAACTTGGACTATATAGGTTCCCTATGGGCACTTGGACAATCTGGGTTCCCTAACGGGCACTTGGAATATGAAGATTCCCTATTGGGCACTTGGACTATGTAGGTTCCTCATTGGGCACTTGGACTATGTAGGTTAACTAGCGGGCCCTTGGACTATCTAGGTTACCTAGCGGGCACTTGGACTATCTAGGTTAACTAGAGGGCACTTGTACAATGCAGGTTCCCTAGCGGGCACTTTGAATATGTAGGTTCCCTAGAGGGCACTTGGACTATCTAGGTGCCCTAATGGGCAGTTGGAATACGTAGGTTCCCTTTTGGACACTTGGACTATGTAGGTTCCTCAGCGGGCACTTGGACTATGTAGGTTAACTAGCGGGCACTTGGACTATCTAGCTTACCTAGCGGGCACTTAGACTATGTAGGTTCCCTAGCGGGCACTTGGACTATCTAGGTTACCTAGCAGGCACTTGGACTATGTAGGTTCCCTAGCGGGCCCTTGGACTATGTTCGTACCTTAGCGGGCACTTGGACTATGTAGGTTCCCTATCAGGCAGTTGGACTATGTAGGTTAACTAGCGGGCCCTTAGACTATCTAGGTTACCTAGCGGGCACTTGGACTATGTACGTCCCTTAGCGGGCACTTGGACTATCTAGGTTAAATAGAGGGCCCTTGGACTATGTAGGTTAACTAGCAGGCACTTGGAATATCTAGGTTAACTAGCGGACCTTGGACTATGGAGGTTAACTAGCGGGCACTTGGACGATCTAGGTTAACTAACGGCCACTTGTACTATCTAGCTTAACTAGCGGGCACTTGGACTATCTAGATTAACTAGCGGGCACTTGGACGATGCAGGTTCCCTAGCGGGCACTTGGACTATATAGGTTTATTAGCGGGCACTTGGACTATGGAGGTTACCTAGCGGGCACTTGGACTGTCTAGGTTACCTAACGGGCACTTGGACTATGTAGGTTAATTAGCGGGCACTTGGACTATGTAGGTTACCTAGCGGGCACTTGGACTATCTAGGTTAACGAACCGGCACGTGGACTATGTAGGTAACCAAACGGGCACTTGGACTATCTAGGTTAGGTAACGGGCACTTGGCCTATCTAGGTTACCTAACGGGAACTTGGACTATGTAGGTTTACTAGCGGACACTTGGACAATCTTGGTTAACTAGCGGGCACTTGGACAATGCAGGTTCCCTAGGGGGCACTATGAATATGTAGCTTCCCTAGAGGGCACTTGGACCATATAGGTTCCCTATGGGCACTTGGACTATCTGGGTACCCTAACGGGCACTTGGAAATAGAAGATTCCCTATCGGGCACTTGGACTATGTAGGTTCCTCATTGGGCACTTGGACTATGTAGGTTCCCTATCGGGCACTTGGACTATGTAGGTTAACTAGCGGGCCCTTCGACTATCTAGGTAACCTAGCGGGCACTTGGACTATCTAGGTTAACTAGCGGGCACTTGTACAATGCAGGTTCCCTAGCGGGCACTTTGACTATGTAGCTTCCCTAGAGGGCACTTGGACTATATAGGTTCCCTATGGTTATTTGGACTATCTAGGTGCCCTAATGGGCACTTGGAATATGTAGGTTCCCTTTCGGACACTTGGACTATGTAGGTTCCTCAGCGGGCACTTGGACTATGTAGGTTAACTAGCGGGCACTTGGACGATCTAGGTTACCTAGCGGGCACTTGGACTATGTAGGTTCCCTAGCGGGCACTTGGACTATGTTCGTCCCTTAGCGGGATCTTGGACTATGTAAGTTCCATATCAGGCAGTTGGACTATGTAGGTTAACTAGCGGGCCCTTAGACTATCTAGGTTACCTAGCGGGCACTTGGACTATGTACGTCCCCTAGCGGGCACTTGGACTATCTAGTTTAAATAGAGGGCCCTTGGACTATGTAGGTTAACTAGCGGGCACTTGGACTATCTAGATTAACTAGCGGGCACTTGGCCGATGCAGGTTCCCTAGCGGGCACTTGGACTATATAGGTTAATTAGCGGGCACTTGGACTATGGAGGTTACCTAGCGGGCACTTGGACTGTCTAGGTTACCTAACGGGCACTTGGACTATGTAGGTTAATTAGCGGGCACTTGGACTATGTAGGTTACCTAGCGGGCACTTGGACTATCTAGGTTAACGAACCGGCACGTGGACTATGTAGGTAACCTAATGGGCACTTGGACTATCTAGGTTAGGTAACGGGCACTTGGACTATCTAGGTTACCTAGCGGGAACTTGGAATATGTAGGTTACCTAGCGGGCACTTGGACTATAGTTTAACTAGCGGGCACTTGGACTATATAGGTTACCTAGCGGGCCCTTGGACTATGTATGTTACCTAGCGCAACTTGGACTATCTAAGTTAACGAACGTGCACTTGGACTATGTAGGTAACCTAGCGGGCACTTGGACAGTATAGGTTACCTAGGGGGCACTTGGACTACCTAGGTTAACGAATGGGCACTTGGACTATGTAGGTTACCTAGCGGGCACTTGGACTATCTAGGTTAGTAAACCGGAACTTGGAATATCTAGGTTACCTAGCGGGCACTTGGACTATGTAGGTTATCTTGCGGGCACTTGGCCTATCTAGGTTACCTAACGGGGACTTGGACTATGTAGGTTTACTAGCGGACACTTGGACAATCTTGGTTAACTAGCGGGCACTTGGAAAATGCAGGTTCCCTAGCGGGCACTATGAATATGTAGCTTCCCTAGAGGGCACTTGGACTATGTAGGTTCCCTATCGGGCACTTGGACTATGTAGGTTAACTAGGGGGCCCTTCGACTATCTAGGTTACCTAGCGGGCACTTGGAATATCTAGGTTAACTAGCGGGCACTTGTACAATGCAGGTTCCCTAGCGGGCACTTTGACTATGTAGCTTCCCTAGAGGGCACTTGGACTATATAGGTTCACTATGGTTACTTGGACTATCTAGGTGCCCTAACGGGCACTTGGAATACGTAGGTTCCCTTTCGGACTCTTGGACTATCTAGGTTAACAAGCTGGCACTTGGACTATGTAGGTCAACTAGCGGGCACTTGGACTATCTAGGTTGTCCAGCGGGCACTTGGACTATGTACGTCCCCTAGCGGGCACTTGGACTATCGAGGTTAACTAGAGGGCCCTTGGACTATGTAGGTTATCTAGAGGGCACTTGGACTCTCTAGGTTATCTAACGGACCTTGGACTATGTAGGTTAACTAGCGGGCACTTGGATGATCTAGGTTAACTAGCGGGCACTTGGACTATCTAGGTTAACTAGCGGGAACTTAGACTCTCTATGTTAACTGGCGGGCACTTGGACGATTCAGGTTCCCTAGAGGGCACTTGGACTATGTAGGTTCCCTAACGGGCACTTGGACTACGTAGGTCCCTTAGCGGGCACTTGGACTATGTTGGTTCCCTTTCGGGCAGTTGGACCCTGTGGGTACCCTAACGGGCATTTGGACTATGTAGGTTCCCTAGCGGTCACTTGGACTATGTCGGTCCCTTAGCGGGCACTTGGACTATGTTGGTTCCCTATCGGGCAGTCTGACTATGTGGGTACCCTAGCAGGCATTTGGACTATCTAGGTTACCTAGCAGGCACTTTGACTATCTAGGTTAACTAACGGGCACTTGGACTATGTAGGTTACCTAGCGGGCACTTGGACTATGTAGGTCCCTAGCGGGCACTTAGACTATGTAGGTTACCTAGCAGGCACTTGGACTGTCTAGGTTACCTAGCGGGCACTTGAACTATCTAGGTTAACGAACGGACACTTGGATTATGTAGGTTAGCTAACAGGAACTTGGACTATCTAGGTTAACGAACGGGCACTTGGACTATGGAGGTTACCTAGCGGGCACTTGGACTATGGAGGTTACCTAGCGGGCACTTGGACTATCTAGGTTAGCTAACGGGTACTTGGACTATCTAGGTTCCCTTGCGGGCACTTGGACTATGTAGGTTCCCTAGCAGGGCTTTGATTATGTAAGTTCTTTAATGGGCACTTGGGCTATGTGGGTTCCCTAGCGGGCATTTGGACTATCTAGGTTACCTAACGGGCACTTGGACTATGTACGTTACTAGCGGGCATTTGGACTATGTAGGTTACCTAGCGGATACTTGGACTATGTAGGTTCCCCATCAGGGACTTGGACAATGAAGGTTAACTAGCGGGCACTTGGACTATATAGGTTAACTAGCGGGCACTTGGACTATGTAGGTTAGCTAACAGGAACTTGGACTATCTAGGTTAACGAACGGGCACTTGGACTATGGAGGTTACCTAGCGGGCACTTGGACTATGGAGGTTACCTAGCGGGCACTTGGACTATCTGGGTTCCCTAACGGGCACTTGGAATATGAAGATTCCCTATCGGGCACTTGGACTATGTAGGTTCCTCATTGGGCACTTGGACTATGTAGGTTAACTAGCGGGCACTTGGACTATCTAGGTTACCTAGTGGGCACTTGGACTATGTAGGTTCCCTAGCGGGCACTTGGACTATGTTCGTCCCTTAGCGAGCGCTTGGACTATGTAGGTTCCCTATCGGGCAGTTGGACTATGTAGGTTAACTAGCGGGCCCTTAGACTATCTAGGTTACCTAGCGTGCACTTGGACTATGTACTTCCCCTAGTGGGCACTTGGACTATCTAGGTTAACTAGAGGGCCCTTGGACTATGTAGGTTAACTAGCGGGCACTTGGAATATCTAGGTTAACTAGCGGACCTTGGACTATGTAGGTTAACTAGCGGGCACTTGGGCGATCTAGGTTAACTAGCGGGCACTTGGACGATCTAGGTTAACTAGCGGCCACTTGGACTATCTAGCTTAACTAGCGGGCACTTGGACTATCTAGATTAACTAGCGGGCACTTGGATGATGCAGGTTCCCTAGCGGGCACTTGGACTATATAGGTTAATTAGCGGGCACTTGGACTATGGAGGTTAACTATCGGGCACTTGGACTGTCTAGGTTACCTAACGGGCACTTGGACTATGTAGGTTAATTAGCGGGCACTTGGACTATGTAGGTAACCTAACGGGCACTTGGACTATCTAGGTTAGGTAACGGGCACTTGGACAATCTAGTTACCTAGCGGGAACTTGGAATATGTAGGTTACCTAGCGGGCACTTGGACTATAGTTTAACTAGCGGGCACTTGGACTATATAGGTTACCTAGCGCGACTTGGACTATCTAAGTTAAAGAACGTGCACATGGACTATATAGGTAACCTAGCGGGCACTTGGACAGTATAGGTTACCTAGCGGGCACTTGGACTATCTAGGTTAACGAATGGGCACTTGGACTATGTAGGTTACCTAGCGGGTACTTGGACTATCTAGATTAGTAAACCGGAACTTGGAATATCTAGGTTACCTAGCGGGCACTTGGACTATGTAGGTCACCTTGCGGGCACTTGGCCTATCTAGGTTACCTAACGGGAACTTGGACTATGTATGTTTACTAGCGGACACTTGGACGATCTTGGTTAACTAGCGGGCACTTGGACGATGCAGGTTCCCTAGCGGGCACTATGAATATGTAGCTTCCCTAGAGGGCACTTGGACCATATAGGTTCCCTATGGGCACTTGGACTATCTGGGTTCCCTAACGGGCACTTGGAATATGAAGATTCCCTATCGGGCACTTGGACTATGTAGGTTCCTCATTGGGCACTTGGACTATGTAGGTTCCCTATCGGGCACTTGGACTATGTAGGTTAACTGGCGGGCCCTTCGACTATCTAGGTTACCTAGCGGGCACTTGGACTATCTAGGTTAACTAGCGGGCACTTGTACAATGCAGGTTCCCTAGCGGGCACTTTGACTATGTAGCTTCCCTAGAGGGCACTTGGACTATATAGGTTCCCTATGGTTACTTGGACTATCTAGGTGCCCTAACGGGCACTTGGAATACGTAGGTTCCCTTCCGGACACTTGGACTATGTAGGTTCCTCAGTGGGCACTTGGACTATGTAGGTTAACTAGCTGGCACTTGGACTATCTAGGTTACCTAGCGGGCACTTGGATTTTGTAGGTTCCCTAGCGGGCACTTGGACTATGTTCGTCCCTTAGCGGGCACTTGGACTATGTAGGTTCCCTATCGGGCAGTTGGACTATGTAGGTTATCTAGCGGGCCCTTAGACTATCTAGGTTACATAGCGGGCACTTGGACTATGTATGTCCCCTAGCGGGCACTTGGACTATCTAGGTTAACTAGAGGGCCCTTTGACTATGTAGGTTAACTAAGGGGCACTTGGAATATCTAGGTTAACTAGCGGACCTTGGACTATGTAGGTTAACTAGCGGGCACTTGGACGATCTAGGTTAAGTAGCAGGCACTTGGACTATCTAGGTTAACTAGCGGGCACTTGGACTATCTAGATTAACTAGCGGACACTTGAACGATGCAGTTTCCCTAGCGGGCACTTGGACTATATAGGTAAATTAGTGGGCACTTGGACTATGGAGGTTACCTAGAAGGCAATTGGACTATGGAGGTTACCTAGCGGGCACTTGGACTATGCAGGTAACCTAGCGGGCACTTGAACTGTCTAAGTTACCAGCCGGCTCTTGGACTATGTAGGTTACCTAGCGGGCAATTGTACTATCTAGGTTAACGAACGGGCACGTGGACTATGTAGGTAACCTCACGGGCACTTGGACTATCTAGGTTAGGTAACGGGCACTTTGACTATCTAGGTTACCTAGCGGGAACTTGGAATATGTAGGTTCCCTAGAGGGCACTTGGACTATAGGTTACCTAGTGGCCCTTGGACTATGTAGGTTACCTAGCGCGACTTGGACTATCTAAGTTAACGAACGTGCACTTGGACTATGTAGGTAACCTAGCAGGCACTTGGACAGTATAGGTTACCTAGCGGGCACTTGGACTATCTAGGTTAACGAATGGGCACTTGGACTATCTAGGTTAGCAAACCGGAACTTGGAATATCTAGGTTACCTAGCGGGCACTTGGACTATGTGGGATCCCTATCGGACATTTGTACTACTTAGGTTAACTAGCGGGCACTTGAACTATCTAGGTCAACTAGCGGGCCATTGTACTATGTAGGTTAACTAGCGGGCACTTGGCCTATCTAGGTTACCTAACGGGAACTTGGACTATGTAGGTTTACTAGCGGACCCTTGGACGATCTAGGATAACTAGCGGGCACTTGGACAATGCATGTTCCCTTGCGGGCACTATGAATATGTAGCTTCCCTAGAGGGCACTTGGATTATGTAGGTTCCCTATGGGCACTTGGACTATCTGGGTTCCCTAACGGGCACTTGGAATATGAAGATTCCCTATCGGGCACTTGGACTATGTAGGTTCCTCATTGGGCACTTGGACTATGTAGGTTCCCTATCGGGCACTTGGACTTTGTAGGTTAACTAGCGGGCCCTTGGACTATCTAGGTTAACTAGCGGGCACTTGGACTATCTAGGTTAACTAGAGGTCACTTGTACAATACAGGTTCCCTAGCGGGCACTTTGACTATGTAGGTTCCCTAGAGGGCACTTGGACGATATAGGTTCCCTATGGGCACTTGGACTATCTAGGTGCCCTAATGGGCACTTGGAATACGTAGGTTCCCTTTCGGACACTTGGACTATGCAGGTTCCTCAGTGGGCACTTGGACTATGTAGGTTTACTAGCGGGCACTTGGACTATCTAGGTTACCTATCGGGCACTTTGACTATGCAGGTTCCCTAGCGGGCACTTGGACTATGTTCGTCCCTTAACGGGCACTTGGACTATGTAGGTTCCCTATCGGGCATTTGGACTATGTAGGTTAACTAGCAGGCCCGTAGACTATCTAGGTTACCTAGCGGGCACTTGGACTATGTACGTCCTCCAGCGGGGACTTGGAATATCTAGGTTAACTAGAGGGCCGTTGGACTATGTAGGTTAACTAGCAGGCCCTTGGACTATCTAGGTTACCTAGCGGGCACTTGGACTATCTAGGTTAACTAGAGGGCACTTGTACAATGCAGGTACCCTAGCGGGCACTTTGACTATGTAAGTTCCCTAGAGGGCACTTGGACTATATAGGTTCCCTATGGGCACTTGGACTATCTAGGTGCCCTAATGGGCACATGGAATACGTAGGTTCCCTTTCGGACACTTGGACTATGTAGGTTCCTCAGCGGGCACTTGGACTATGTAGGTTAACTAGCGGGCACTTGGACTATCTAGGTTACCTAGCGGGCACTTGGACTATGTAGGTTCCCTAGCGGGCACTTGGACTATGTAGGTTCCCTAGCGGGCACTTGGACTATGTTCGTCCCTTAGCGAGCGCTTGGACTATGTAGGTTCCCTATCGGGCAGTTGGACTATGTAGGTTAACTAGCGGGCCCTTAGACTATCTAGGTTACCTAGCGGGCACTTGGACTATGTACTTCCCCTAGTGGGCACTTGGACTATCTAGGTTAACTAGAGGGCCCTTGGACTATGTAGGTTAACTAGCGGGCACTTGGAATATCTACGTTAACTAGCGGACCTTGGACTATGTAGGTTAACTAGCGGGCACTTGGGCGATCTAGGTTAACTAGCGGGCACTTGGACGATCTAGGTTAACTAGCGGCCACTTGGACTATCTAGCTTAACTAGCGGGCACTTGAACTATCTAGATTAACTAGCGGGCACTTGGATGATGCAGGTTCCCTAGCGGGCACTTGGACTATATAGGTTAATTAGCGGGCACTTGGACTATGGAGGGTAACTATCGGGCACTTGGACTGTCTAGGTTACCTAACGGGCACTTGGACTATGTAGGTTAATTAGCGGGAACTTGGACTATGTAGGTAACCTAACGGGCACTTGGACTATCTAGGTTAGGTAACGGGCACTTGGACAATCTTGGTTACCTAGCGGGAACTTGGAATATGTAGGTTACCTAGCGGGCACTTGGACTATCTAGATTAGTAAACCGGAACTTGGAATATCTAGGTTACCTAGCGGGCACTTGGACTATGTAGGTTACCTTGCGGGCACTTGGCCTATCTAGGTTACCTAACGGGAACTTGGACTATGTAGGTTTACTAGCGGACACTTGGACGATCTTGGTTAACTAGCGGGCATTTGGATTATCTAGGTTAACTAGCGGGCCCTTGGACTATGTAGGTTCCGTAGCGGGCACTTGGACTATGTAGGTAACCTAGCAGGCACTTGGACAGTATAGGTTACCTAGCGGGCACTTGGACTATCTAGGTTAACGAATGGGCACTTGGACTATCTAGGTTAGCAAACCGGAACTTGGAATATCTAGGTTACCTAGCGGGCACTTGGACTATGTAGGATCCCTATCGGACATTTGTACTACTTAGGTTAACTAGCGGGCACTTGAACTATCTAGGTCAACTAGCGGGCCATTGTACTATGTAGGTTAACTAGCGGGCACTTGGCCTATCTAGGTTACCTAACGGGAACTTGGACTATGTAGGTTTACTAGCGGACCCTTGGACGATCTAGGATAACTAGCGGGCACTTGGACAATGCATGTTCCCTTGCGGGCACTATGAATATGTAGCTTCCCTAGAGGGCACTTGGATTATGTAGGTTCCCTATGGGCACTTGGACTATCTGGGTTCCCTAACGGGCACTTGGAATATGAAGATTCCCTATCGGGCACTTGGACTATGTAGGTTCCTCATTGGGCACTTGGACTATGTAGGTTCCCTATCGGGCACTTGGACTTTGTAGGTTAACTAGCGGGCCCTTGGACTATCTAGGTTAACTAGCGGGCACTTGGACTATCTAGGTTAACTAGAGGTCACTTGTACAATACAGGTTCCCTAGCGGGCACTTTGACTATGTAGGTTCCCTAGAGGGCACTTGGACGATATAGGTTCCCTATGGGCACTTGGACTATCTAGGTGCCCTAATGGGCACTTGGAATACGTAGGTTCCCTTTCGGACACTTGGACTATGCAGGTTCCTCAGTGGGCACTTGGACTATGTAGGTTTACTAGCGGGCACTTGGACTATCTAGGTTACCTATCGGGCACTTTGACTATGCAGGTTCCCTAGCGGGCACTTGGACTATGTTCGTCCCTTAACGGGCACTTGGACTATGTAGGTTCCCTATCGGGCATTTGGACTATGTAGGTTAACTAGCAGGCCCGTAGACTATCTAGGTTACCTAGCGGGCACTTGGACTATGTACGTCCTCCAGCGGGGACTTGGAATATCTAGGTTAACTAGAGGGCCGTTGGACTATGTAGGTTAACTAGCAGGCCCTTGGACTATCTAGGTTACCTAGCGGGCACTTGGACTATCTAGGTTAACTAGAGGGCACTTGTACAATGCAGGTACCCTAGCGGGCACTTTGACTATGTAAGTTCCCTAGAGGGCACTTGGACTATATAGGTTCCCTATGGGCACTTGGACTATCTAGGTGCCCTAATGGGCACATGGAATACGTAGGTTCCCTTTCGGACACTTGGACTATGTAGGTTCCTCAGCGGGCACTTGGACTATGTAGGTTAACTAGCGGGCACTTGGACTATCTAGGTTACCTAGCGGGCACTTGGACTATGTAGGTTCCCTAGCGGGCACTTGGACTATGTAGGTTCCCTAGCGGGCACTTGGACTATGTTCGTCCCTTAGCGAGCGCTTGGACTATGTAGGTTCCCTATCGGGCAGTTGGACTATGTAGGTTAACTAGCGGGCCCTTAGACTATCTAGGTTACCTAGCGGGCACTTGGACTATGTACTTCCCCTAGTGGGCACTTGGACTATCTAGGTTAACTAGAGGGCCCTTGGACTATGTAGGTTAACTAGCGGGCACTTGGAATATCTACGTTAACTAGCGGACCTTGGACTATGTAGGTTAACTAGCGGGCACTTGGGCGATCTAGGTTAACTAGCGGGCACTTGGACGATCTAGGTTAACTAGCGGCCACTTGGACTATCTAGCTTAACTAGCGGGCACTTGAACTATCTAGATTAACTAGCGGGCACTTGGATGATGCAGGTTCCCTAGCGGGCACTTGGACTATATAGGTTAATTAGCGGGCACTTGGACTATGGAGGGTAACTATCGGGCACTTGGACTGTCTAGGTTACCTAACGGGCACTTGGACTATGTAGGTTAATTAGCGGGAACTTGGACTATGTAGGTAACCTAACGGGCACTTGGACTATCTAGGTTAGGTAACGGGCACTTGGACAATCTTGGTTACCTAGCGGGAACTTGGAATATGTAGGTTACCTAGCGGGCACTTGGACTATCTAGATTAGTAAACCGGAACTTGGAATATCTAGGTTACCTAGCGGGCACTTGGACTATGTAGGTTACCTTGCGGGCACTTGGCCTATCTAGGTTACCTAACGGGAACTTGGACTATGTAGGTTTACTAGCGGACACTTGGACGATCTTGGTTAACTAGCGGGCACTTGGATTATCTAGGTTAACTAGCGGGCCCTTGGACTATGTAGGTTCCCTAGCGGGCACTTGGACTATGTAGGTTACCTAGCAGGCACTTGGACTGTCTAGGTTACCTAGCGGGCACTTGAACTATCTAGGTTAACGAACGGGCACTTGGACTATGTAGGTTAGCTAACAGGAACTTGGACTATCTAGGTTAACGAACGGGCACTTGGACTATGTAGGTTACCTAGCGGGCACTTGGACTATCTAGGTTAGCTAACGGGTACTTGGACTATCTAGGTTCCCTAGCGGGCACTTGGACTATGTAGGTTCCCTAGCAGGGCTTTGACTATCTAAGTTCTCTAACGGGCACTTGGACTATGTGGGTTCCCTAGCGGGCATTTGGACTATCTAGGTTACCTAACGGGCACTTGGACTATGTACGTTACTAGCGGGCATTTGGACTATGTAGGTTACCTAGCGGATACTTGGACTATGTAGGTTCCCCATCAGGGACATGGACAATGTAGGTTAACTAGCGGGCACTTGGACTATCTAGGTTAACTAGCGGGCCCTTGGACTATGTAGGTTAACTAGCGGGCTCTTGTACTTTCTAGGTTAACGAACGGGCACGTGGACTATGTAGGTAACCAAGCGGGCACTTGGACAGTCTAGGTTACCTAGAGGGCACTTGGAAAATCTAGGTTAATGAATGGGCACTTGGACTATGTAGGTTACCTCGCGGGCACTTAGACTATGTGGGTACCCTAGCGGGCATTTGGACTATCTAGGTTACCTAACGGGCATTTGGACTATGTAGGTTCCCTAGCGGGCACTTGGATTATGTAGGTTCCCTTCTTGCACTTGGACTATGTAGGTTTCTAGCGGGCATTTGGACTATGTAGGTTACCTAGCGGGCACTTGGGCTATGTAGGTTCCCTAGCGGGCATTTGGACTATCTAGGTTACCTAACGGGCATTTGGACTACGTACGTTACTAGTGGGCATTTGGACTATGTAGGTTACCTAGCGGATACTTGGACTATGTAGGCTCCCCATCAGGGACTTGGACCATGTAGGTTAACTAGCGGGCACTTGGACTATCTAGGTTAACTAGAGGGCCCTTGGACTATGTAGGTTAACTAGCGGGCCCTTTGACGATCTAGGTTAGCAAACGGGCACTTGGACTATGTAGGTTACCTAGCAGGCACTTGGACTGTGTAGGTTACCTAGCGGGCGCTTGGACTATGCAGGTAACCTAGCGGGCACTTGGACTGTTTAAGTTACCTAGAGGGCACTTGGACTATAGGTTAACTAGCGGGCACTTGGACTATATAGGTTACCTAGCGGCCCTTACATTATGTTGGTTACCTAACGCGACTTGGACTATCTAAGTTAACGAACGTGCACTTGGACTATGTAAGTAACCTAGCGGGCACTTGGAGAGTATAGGTTACCTAGCGGGTACTTGGACTATCTAGGTTAGCAAACCGGAACTTGGAATATCTAGGTTACCTAGCGGGCACTTGGATTATGTAGGATCCCTATTGGACATTTGTACTACTTAGGTTAACTAGAGGGCACTTTGACTAGCGAGGTTAACTAGCGGGCACTTGGACTATCTATGTCAACTAGCGGGCCATTGTACTATGTAGGTTAACTAGCGGGCACTTGGCCTATCTAGGTTACCTAACGGGAACTTGGACTATGTAGGTTTACTAGCGGACCCTTGGACGATCTAGGATAACTAGCGGGCACTTGGACAATGCAGGTTTCCTTGCGGGCACTATGAATATGTAGTTTCCCTAGAGGGCACTTGGACCATATAGGTTCCCTATGGGCACTTGGACTATCTAGGTGCCCTAATGGGCACTTGGAATACGTAGGTTCCCTTTCGGACACTTGGAGTATGTAGGTTCCTCAGCGGGCACTTGGACTATGTAGGTTAACTAGCGGGCACTTGGACGATCTAGGTTAACTAGCGGGCACTTGGACAATGCAGGTTCCTAGCGGGCACTATGAATATGTAGCTTCCCTAGAGGGCACTTGGACTATGTAGGTTCCCTATGGGCACTTGGACTATCTGGGTTCCCTAACGGGCACTTGGAATATGAAGATTCCCTATCGGGCACTTGGACTATGTAGGTTCCTCATTGGGCACTTGGACTATGTAGGTTCCCTATCGGGCACTTGGACTTTGTAGGTTAACAAGCGGGCCCCTGGACTATCTAGGTTACCTAGCGGGCACTTGGACTATCTAGGTTAACTAGAGGGCACTTGTACAATGCAGGTTCCCTAGCGGGCACTTTGACTATGTAGGTTCCCTACAGGGCACTTGGACTATATAGGTTCCCTATGGGCACTTGGACTATCTAGGTGCCCTAATGGGCACTTGGAATACGTAGGTTCCCTTTCGGACACTTGGACTATGCATGTTCCTCAGTGGGCACTTGGACTATGTAGGTTTACTAGCGGGCACTTGGACTATCTAGGTTCCCTATCGGGCACTTGGACTATGCAGGTTCCCTAGCGGGCACTTGGACTATGTTCGTCCCTTAGCGGGCACTTGGACTATGTAGATTCCCTATCAGGCAGTTGGACTATGTAGGTTAACTAGCGGGCCCGTAGACTATCTAGGTTACCTAGCGGGCACTTGGACTATGTATGTCCTCCAGCGGGCACTTGGACTATCTAGGTTAACTAGAGGGCCGTTTGACTATGTAGGTTAAATAGCAGGCCCTTGGGTATCTAGGTTACCTAGCGGGCACTTGGACTATCTAGGTTAACTAGAGGGCACTTGTACAATGCAGGTTCCCTAGCGGGCACTTTGACTATGTAATTTCTCTAGAGGGCACTTGGATTATATAGGTTCTCTATGGGCACTTGGACTATCTAAGTGCCCTAATGGGCACTTGGAATACGTAGGTTCCCTTTCGGACACTTGGACTATGTAGGTTCCTCAGCGGGCACTTGGACTATGTAGGTTAACTAGCGGGCACTTGGACTATCTAGGTTACCTAGCGGGCACTTGGACTATGCAGGTTCCCTAGCGGGCACTTGGACTATGTTCGTCCCTTAGTGGGCACTTGGACTATGTAGGTTCCCTATCGGGCAGTTGGACTATGTAGGTTAACTAGCGGGCCCTTAGACTATCTAGGTTACCTAGCGGGCACTTGGACTATGTATGTCCTCCAGCGGGCACTTGGACTATCTAGGTTAACTAGAGGGCCCTTGGACTATGTAGGTTCACTAGCGGGCACTTGGAATATCTAGGTTAACTAGCGGACCTTGGACTATGTAGGTTAACTAGCGTGCACTTGGACGATCTAGGTTAAGTAGCAGGCACTTGGACTATCTAGGTTAACTAGCGGGCACTTGGACTATCTATGTCAACTAGCGGGCCATTGTACTATGTAGGTTAACTAGCGGGCACTTGGCCTATCTAGGTTACCTAACGGGAACATGGACTATGTAGGTTTACTAGCGGACACTTGGACGATCTAGGTTAACTAGCGGGCACTTGGACAATGCAGGTTCCCTAGCGGGCACTATGAATATGTAGCTTCCCTAGAGGGCACTTGGACTATGTAGGTTCCCTATGGGCACTTGGACTATCTAGGTTCCCTAACGGGCACTTGGAATATGAAGATTCCCTATCGGGCACTTGGACTATGTAGGTTCCTCATTGGGCACTTGGACTATGTAAGTTCCCTATCGGGCACTTGGACTTTGTAGGTTAACTAGCGGTCCCTTGGATTATCAAGGTTTCCTAGCGGGCACTTGGACTATCTAGGTTAACTAGAGGGCACTTGTACAATGCAGGTTCCCTAGCGGGCACTTTGACTATGTAGGTTCCCTAGAGGGCACTTGGACGATATAGGTTCCCTATGGGCACTTGGACTATCTAGGTGCCCTAATGGGCACTTGGAATACGTAGGTTCCCTTTCGGACACTTGGACTATGTAGGTTAACAAGCGGGCACTTGGACTATGTAGGTTAACTAGCGGGCACTTGGACTATCTAGGTTACCTAGCGGGCACTTGGATTTTGTAGGTTCCCTAGCAGGCACTTGGACTATGTTCGTCCCTTAGCGGGCACTTGGACTATGTAGGTTCCCTATCGGGCAGTTGGACTATGTAGGTTATCTAGCGGGCCCTTAGACTATCTAGGTTACATAGCGGGCACTTGGACTATGTATGTCCCCTAGCGGGCACTTGGACTATCTAGGTTAACTAGAGGGCCCTTTGACGATGTAGGTTAACTAAGGGGCACTTGGAATATCTAGGTTAACTAGCGGACCTTGGACTATGTAGGTTAACTAGCAGGCACTTGGACGATCTAGGTTAAGTAGCAGGCACTTGGACTATCTAGGTTAACTAGCGGGCACTTGGACTATCTAGATTAACTAGCGGGCACTTGAACGATGCAGTTTCCCTAGCGGGCACTTGGACTATATAGGTAAATTAGTGGGCACTTGGACTATGGAGGTTACCTAGAAGGCAATTGGACTATGGAGGTTACCTAGCGGGCACTTGGACTATCTAGGTTAGCTAACGGGTACTTGGACTATCTAGGTTACCTAGCGGGCACTTGGACTATGTAGGTTACCTAGCGGGCACTTGGACTATCTAGGTTACCTAACGGGTACTTGGACTATGCAGGTAACCTAGCGGGCACTTGAACTGTCTAAGTTACCTGCCGGCTCTTGGACTATGTAGGTTACCTAGCGGGCAATTGTACTATCTAGGTTAACGAACGGGCACGTGGACTATGTAGGTAACCTCACGGGCACTTGGACTATCTAGGTTAGGTAACGGGCACTTTGACTATCTAGGTTACCTAGCGGGAACTTGGAATATGTAGGTTACCTAGAGGGCACTTGGACTATTGGTTTCCTAGTGGCCCTTGGACTATGTAGGTTACCTAGCGCGACTTGGACTATCTAAGTTAACGAACGTGCACTTGGACTATGTAGGTAACCTAGCAGGCACGTGGACAGTATAGGTTACCTAGCGGGCACTTGGACTATCTAGGTTAACGAATGGGCACTTGGACTATGTAGGTTACCTAGCGGGTACTTGGACTATCTAGGTTAGCAAACCGGAACTTGGAATATCTAGGTTACCTAGCGGGCACTTGGACTATGTAGGATCCCTATCGGACATTTGTACTACTTAGGTTAAGTAGCGGGCACTTTGACTATCTAGGTTAACTAGCGGGCACTTGAACTATCTAGGTCAACTAGCGGGCCATTGTACTATGTAGGTTAACTAGCGGGCACTTGGCCTATCTAGGTTACCTAACGGGAACTTGGACTATGTAGGTTTACTAGCGGACACTTGGACGATCTGGTTAACTAGCGGGCACTTGGACAATGCAGGTTCCCTAGCGGGCACTATGAATATGTAGCTTCCCTAGAGGGCACTTGGACTATGTAGGTTCCCTATGGGCACTTGGACTATCTGGGTTCCCTAACGGGCACTTGGAATATGAACATTCCCTATCGGGCACTTGGACTATGTAGGTTCCTCATTGGGCACTTGGACTATGTAAGTTCCCTATCGTGCACTTGGACTTTGTAGGTTAACTAGCGGGCCCTTGGACTATCTAGGTTAACTAGAGGGCACTTGTACAATGCAGGTTCCCTAGCGGGCACTTTGACTATGTAGGTTCCCTAGAGGGCACTTGCACGATATAGGTTCCCTATGGGCACTTGGACTATCTAGGTGCCCTAATGGGCACTTGGAATACGTAGGTTCCCTTTCGGACACTTGGACTATGCAGGTTCCTCAGTGGGCACTTGGACTATGTAGGTTTACTAGCGGGCACTTGGACTATCTAGGTTACCTATCGGGCACTTGGACTATACAGGTTCCCTAGCGGGCTCTTGGACTATGTTCGTCCCTTAGCGGGCACTTGGACTATGTAGGTTCCCTATCGGGCAGTTGGACTATGTAGGTTAACTAGCGGGCCCGTAGACTATCTAGGTTACCTAGCGGGCACTTGGACTATGTACGTCCTCCAGCGGGCACTTGGACTATCTAGGTTAACTAGAGGGCCGTTGGACTATGTAGGTTAACTAGCAGGCCCTTGGACTATCTAGGTTACCTAGCGGGCACTTGGACTATCTAGGTTAACTAGAGGGCACTTGTACAATGCAGGTACCCTAGCGGGCACGTGGACTATGTAGGTTCCCTAGCGGGCACTTGGACTATGTTCGTCTCTTAGCGAGCGCTTGGACTATGTAGGTTCCCTATCGGGCAGATGGACTATGTAGGTTAACTAGCGGGCCCTTAGACTATCTAGGTTACCTAGCGGGCACTTGGACTATGTACTTCCCCTAGTGGGCACTTGGACTATCTAGGTTAACTAGAGGGCCCTTGGACTATGTAGGTTAACTAGCGGGCACTTGGAATATCTAGGTTAACTAGCGGACCTTGGACTATGTAGGTTAACTAGCGGGCACTTGGACTATCTAGGTTAACTAGCGGCCACTTGGACTATCTAGCTTAACTAGCGGGCACTTGGACTATCTAGATTAACTAGTGGGCACTTGGATGATGCAGGTTCCCTAGCGGGCACTTTGACTATATAGGTTAATTAGCGGGCACTTGGACTATGGAGGTTAACTATCGGGAAATTGGACTGTCTAGGTTACCTAACGGGCACTTGGACTATGTACGTTAATTAGCGGGCACTTGGACTATGTAGGTAACCTAACGGGCACTTGGACTATCTAGGTGAGGTAACGGGCACTTGGACTATCTTCGTTACCTAGCGGGAACTTGGAATATGTAGGTTACCTAGCGGGCACTTGGACTATAGTTTAACTAGCGGGCACTTGGACTATATAGGTTACCTAGCGGGCCTTTGGACTATGTAGGTTACCTAGCGCGACTTGGACTATCTAAGTTAACGAACGTGCACATGGACTATGTAGGTAACCTAGCGGGCACTTGGACAGTATAGGTTACCTAGAGGGCACTTGGACTATCTAGGTTAACGAATGGGCACTTGGACTATGTAGGTTACCTAGCGGGCACTTGGACTATCTAGGTTAGCAAACCGGAACTTGGAATATCTAGGTTACCTAGCGGGCACTTGGACTATGTAGGATCCCTATTGGACATTTGTACTACTTAGGTTACCTAGCGGGCATTTGGACTATCTAGGTTAACTAGCGGGCACTTGTACAATGCAGGTTCCCTAGCGGGCACTTTGACTATGTAGCTTCCCTAGAGGGCACTTGGACTATATAGGTTCCCTATGGTTACTTGGACTATCTAGGTGCCCTAACGGGCACTTGGAATACGTAGGTTCCCTTTCGGACACTTGGACTATGTAGGTTCCTCAGCGGGCACTTGGACTATGTAGGTTAACTAGCGGGCACTTGGACTATCTAGGTTACCTAGCGGGCACTTGGATTTTGTAGGTTCCCTAGCGGGCACTTGGACTATGTTCGTCCCTTAGCGGGTACTTGGACTATGTAGGTTCCCTATCGGGCAGTTGGACTATGTAGGTTATCTAGCGGGCCCTTAGACTATCTAGGTTACATAGCGGGCACTTGGACTATGTATGTCCCCTAGCGGGCACTTGGACTGTTTAAGTTAACCAGGGGGCACTTGGACTATGTAGGTTAACTAGCGGGCACTTGGACTATCTAGGTTACCTAACGGGCACCTGGACTATCTAGATTACCTAGCGTGCACTTGGATTCTAAAGGTTACCTAGCCGGCCCTTGGACTATGTAGGTTACCTAGCGGGCAATTGGACGATCTAGGTTAACGAACGGGCACGTGGACTATGTAGTTAACCTAACGGGCACTTGGACTATCTAGGTTACCTAGCGGGAACTTGGAATATGTAGGTTAACTAGAGGGCACATGGACTATAGGTTAATTAGCGAGCACTTGGACTATATAGTTTACCTAGCGGCCCTTGGACTATGTTGGTTACCTACCGCGACTTGGACTATCTAAGTTAACGAATGGGCACTTGAACTACGTAGGTTACCTAGCGGGCACTTGGACTATCTAGGTTAGCAAACCGGAACTTGGAATATCTAGGTTACCTAGCGGGCACTTGGACTATGTAGGATCCCTAATGGACATTTGTACTACTTAGGTTAACTAGCGGGCACTTTGACCATCTAGGTTACTAGCGGGCACTTGGACTATCTATGTCAACTAGCGGGCCATTGTACTGTGTAGGTTAACTAGCGGGCACTTGGCCTATCTAGGTTACCTAACGGGAACTTGGACTATGTAGGTTTACTAGCGGACACTTGGACAATGCAGCTTCCCTAGCGGGCACTATGAATATGTAGCTTCCCCAGAGGGAACTTGGACTATATAGGTTCCCTATGGGCACTTGGACAATCTTGGTTCCCTAACGGGCACTTGGAATATGAAGATTCCCTATCGGGCACTTGGACAATGTAGGTTCCTCATTGGGCACTTGGACTATGTAGGTTAACTAGCGGGCCCTTGGACTATCTAGGTTACCTAGCGGGCACTTGGACTATCTAGGTTAACTAGAGGGAACTTGTACAATGCAGGTTCCCTAGCGGGCACTTTGACGATGTAGGTTCCCTAGAGGGCACTTGGGCTATCTAGGTGCCCTAATGGGCAGTTGGAATACGTAGGTTCCCTTTTGGACACTTGGACTATGTAGGTTCCTCAGCGGGCACTTGGACTATGTAAGTTAACTAGCGGGCACTTGGACTATCTAGCTTACCTAGCGGGCACTTGGACTATGTAGGTTCCCTAGCGGGCACTTGGACTATCTAGGTTACCTAGCAGGCACTTGGACTATGTAGGTTCCTTAGCGGGCCCTTGGACTATGTTCGTACCTTATCGGGCACTTGGACTATGTAGGTTCCCTATCAGGCAGTTGGACTATGTAGGTTAACTAGCGGGCCCTTAGACTATCTAGGTTACCTAGCGGGCACTTGGACTATGTACGTCCCCTATCGGGCACTTGGACTATCTGGGTTAAATAGAGGGCCCTTGGACTATGTAGGTTAACTAGCGGGCACTTGGAATATCTTGGTTAACTAGCGGACCTTGGACTATGTAGGTTAACTAGTGGGCACTTGGACGATCTAGGTTAACTAGCGGCCACTTGTACTATCTAGCTTAACTAGCGGGCACTTGGACTATCTAGATTAACTAGCCGGCACTTGGACGATGCAGGTTCCCTAGCGGGCACTTAGACTATATACGTTTATTAGCGGGCACTTGGACTATGGAGGTTACCTAGCGGGCACTTGACTGTCTAGGTTACCTAACGGGCACTTGGACTATGTAGGTTAATTAGCGGGCACTTGGACTATGTAGGTTACCTAGCGGGCACTTGGACTATCCAGGTTAACTAACCGGCACGTGGACTATGTAGGTAACCTAACGGGCACTTGGAATATCTAGGTTAACTAGCGGACCTTGGACTATGTAGGTTAACTAGCGGGCACTTGGACAATATAGGTAACCTAACGGGCACTTGGACTATCTAGGTTAGGTAACGGGCACTTGGACTATAGGTTACCTAGCGGGAACTTGGAATATGTAGGTTACCTAGAGGGCACTTGGACTATAGGTTAACTAGCGGGCACTTGGACTATATAGGTTACCTAGCGGCCCTTGGACTATGTTGGTTACCTACCGCGACTTGGACTATCTAAGTTAACGAACGTGCACTTGGACTATGTAAGTAACCTAGAGGGCACTTGGACAGTATAGGTTACCTAGCGGGCACTTGGACTATCTAGGTTAACGAATGGGCACTTGGACTATGTAGGTTACCTAGCGGGCACTTGGACTATCTAGGTTAGCAAACCGGAACTTGGAATATCTAGGTTACCTAGCGGGCACTTGGACTATGTAGGATCCCTATTGGACATTTGTACTACTTAGGTTAACTAGCGGGCACTTTGACTATCTAGGTTAACTAGCGGGCACTTGGACTATCTATGTCAACTAGCGGGCCATTGTACTATGTAGGTTAACTAGCAGGCACTTGGCCTATCTAGGTTACCTAACGGGAACTTGGACTATGTAGGTTTACTAGCGGACACTTGGACGATTTAAGTTAAATAGCGGGCACTTGGACAATGCAGGTTCCTAGCGGGCACTATGAATATGTAGCTTCCCTAGAGGGCACTTGGACTATGTAGGTTCCCTATGGGCACTTGGACTATCTGGGTTCCCTAACGGGCACTTGGAATATGAAGATTCCCTATCGGGCACTTGGACTATGTAGGTTCCTCATTGGGCACTTGGACTATGTAGGTTCCCTATCGGGCACTTGGACTTTGTAGGTTAACAAGCGGGCCCTTGGACTGTTTAGGTTACCTAGCAGGCACTTGGACTATCTAGGTTAACTAGAGGGCACTTGTACAATGCAGGTTCCCTAGCGGGCACTTTGACTATGTAGGTTCCCTAGAGGGCACTTGGACTATATAGGTTCCCTATGGGCACTTGGAGTATCTAGGTGCCCTAATGGGCACTTGTAATACGTAGGTTCCCTTTCGGACACTTATACTATGCAGGTTCCTCAGTGGGCACTTGGACTATGTAGGTTTACTAGCGGGCACTTGGACTATCTAGGTTACCTATCGGGCACTTGGACTATGCAGATTCCCTAGCGGGCACTTGGACTATGTTCGTCCCTTAGCGGGCACTTGGACTATGTAGATTCCCTATCGGGCAGTTGGACTATGTAGGTTAACTAGCGGGCCCGTAGACTATCTAGGTTACCTAGCGGGCACTTGGACTATGTACGTCCTCCAGCGGGCACTTGGACTATCTAGGTTAACTAGAGGGCCGTTGGACTATGTAGGTTAAATAGCAGGCCCTTGGGCTATCTAGGTTACCTAGCGGGCACTTGGACTATCTAGGTTAACTAGAGGGCACTTGTAAAATGCAGGTTCCCTAGCGGGCACTTTGACTATGTAAGTTCCCTAGAGGGCAGTTGGACTATATAGGTTCCCTATGGGCACTTGGACTATCTGGGTGCCCTAATGGGCACTTGGAATACATAGGTTCCCTTTCGGACACATGGACTATGTAGGTTCCTCAGCGGGCACTTGGACTATGTAGGTTAACTAGCGGGCACTTGGACTATCTAGGTTACCTAGCGGGCATTTGGACTATGTAGGTTCCCTAGCGGGCACTTGGACTGTGTTCGTCCCTTAGCGAACGCTTGGACTATGTAGATTCCCTATCGGGCAGTTGGACTATGTAGGTTAACTAGCGGGCCCTTAGACTATCTAGGTTACCTAGCGGACACTTGGACTATGTACTTCCCCTAGTGGGCACTTGGACTATCTAGGTTAACTAGAGGGCCCTTGGACTATGTAGGTTAACTAGCGGGCACTTGGAATATCTAGATTAACTAGCGGGCACTTGGATGATGCAGGTTCCCTAGCGGGCACTTGGACTATATAGGTTAATTAGCGGGTACTTGGACTATGTAGGTTACCTAGCGGGCACTTGGACTATGTAGGTTAAAGAACCGGCACGTGGACTATGTAGGTAACCTAACGGGCACTTGGAATATCTAGGTTAGGTAACGGGCACTTGGACTATCTTGGTTACCTAGCGGGAACTTGGAATATGTAGGTTACCTAGCGGGCACTTGGACTATAGTTTAACTAGCGGGCACTTGGACTATATAGGTTACCTAGCGGGCCTTTGGACTATGTAGATTACCTAGCGCGACTTGGACTATCTAAGTTAACGAACGTGCACTTGGATTATGTAGGTAACCTTGCGGGCACTTGGACAGTATAGGTTACCTAGCGGGCACTTGGACTATCTAGGTTAACGAATGGGCACTAGGACTATGTAGGTTACCTAGCGGGCACTTGGACTATCTAGATTAGTAAACCGGAACTTGGAATATCTAGGTTACCTAGCGGGCACTTGGACTATGTAGGTTACCTTGCGGGCACTTGGCCTATCTAGGTTACCTAACGGGAACTTGGACTATGTAGGTTTACTAGCGGACACTTGGACGATCTTGGTTAACTAGCGGGCACTTGGACAATGCAGGTTCCCTAGCGGGCACTTTGACTATGTAGCTTCCCTAGAGGGCACTTGGACTATATAGGTTCCCTATGGTTACTTGGACTATCTAGGTGCCCTAACGGGCACTTGGAATACGTAGGTTCCCTTTCGGACACTTGGACTATGTAGGTTCCTCAGCGGGCACTTGGACTATGTAGGTTATCTAGCGGGCACTTGGACTATCTAGGTTGCCCAGCGGGCACTTGGACTATGTACGTCCCCTAGCGGGCACTTGGACTATCGAGGTTAACTAGAGGGCCCTTGGACTATGTAGGTTAACTAGAGGGCACTTGGATTATCTAGGTTAACTAACGGACCTTGGACTATGTAGGTTAACTAGCGGGCACTTGGACGATCTATGTTAACTAGCGGGCACTTGGACTATCTAGGTTAACTAGCGGGAACTTAGACTATCTATGTTAACTGGCGGGCACTTGGACGATGCAGGTTCCCTAGAGGGCACTTGGCCTATGTAGGTTCCCTAACGGGCACTTGGACTATGTAGGTCCCTTAGCGGGCACTTGGACTATGTTGGTTCCCTATCGGGCAGTTGGACTATGTGGGTATCCTAGCGGGCATTTGGACTATCTAGGTTACCTAGCAGGCACTTTGACTATCTAGGTTAACTAACGGGAACTTGGACTATGTAGGTCCCTAGCGGGCACTTGGACTATGTAGGTTACCTAGCAGGCACTTGGACTGTCTAGGTTACCTAGCGGGCACTTGAACAATCTAGGTTAACGAACGGGCCCTTGGACTATGTAGGTTAGCTAACAGGAACTTGGACTGTCTAGGTTAATGAACGGGCACTTGGATTATGGAGGTTACCTAGCGGGCACTTGGACTATGTAGGTTACCTAGCGGGCACTTGGACTATCTAGGTTAGCTAACGGGTACTTGGACTATCTAGGTTACCTTGCGGGCACTTGGACTATGTAGGTTCCCTAGCAGGGCTTTGACTATGTAAGTTCTCTAACGGGCACTTGGACTATGTGGGTTCCCTAGCGGGCATTTGGACTATCTAGGTTACCTAACGGGCACTTGGACTATGTACGTTACTTGTGGGCATTTGGACTATGTAGGTTACCTAGCGGATACTTGGACTATGTAGGTTCCCCATCAGGGACTTGGACAATGTAGGTTAACTATCGGGCACTTGGACTATCTAGGTTAACTAGCGGGCCCTTGGACTATGTAGGTTAACTAGCGGGCTCTTGTACTATCTAGGTAAACGAACGGGCACGTGGACTATGTAGGTAACCAAGCGGGCACTTGGACAGTCTAGGTTACCTAGAGTGCACTTGGAAAATCTAGGTTAATGAATGGGCACTTGGACAATGTAGGTTACCTCGCGGGCACTTAGACGATGTGGGTACCCTAGCGGGCATTTGGACTATCTAGGTTACCTAACGGGCATTTGGACTATGTAGGTTCCCTAGTGGGCACTTGGATTATGTAGGTTCCCTTCTTGCACTTGGACTATGTAGGTTTCTAGCGGGCATTTGGACTATGTAGGTTACCTAGTGGGCACTTGGGCTATGTAGGTTCCCTAGCGGGCATTTGGACTATCTAGGTTACCTAACGGGCATTTGGACTACGTACTTTACTAGTTGGCATTTGGACTATGTAGGTTACCTAGCGGATACTTGGACTATGTAGGTTCCCCATCAGGGACATGGACAATGTAGGTTAACTAGCGGGCACTTGGACTATCTAGGTTAACTAGAGGGCCCTTGGACTATGTAGGTTAACTAGCGGGCCCTTTGACGATCTAGGTTAGCAAACGGGCACTTGGACTATGTAGGTTACCTAGCAGGCACTTGAACTATCTAGGTTAACGAACGGGCACTTGGACTATGTAGGTTAGCTAACAGGAACTTGGACTATCTAGGTTAACGAACGGGCACTTGGACTATGGATGTTACCTAGCGGGCACTTGGACTATGGAGGTTACCTAGCGGGCACTTGGACTATCTAGGTTACCTAACGGGCACTTGGACTATGCAGGTAACCTAGCGGGCACTTGGACTGTTTAAGTTACCTAGAGGACACTTGGACTATAGGTTAACTAGCGGGCACTTGGACTATATAGGTTACCTAGCGGCCCTTAGACTATGTTGGTTACCTACCGCGACTTGGACTATCTAAGTTAACGAACGTGCACTTGGACTATGTAAGTAACCTAGCGGGCACTTGGACAGTATAGGTTACCTAGCGGGCACTTGGACTATCTAGGTTGGCAAACCGGAACTTGGAATATCTAGGTTACCTATCGGGCACTTGGATTATGTAGGATCCCTATTGGACATTTGTACTACTTAGGTTAACTAGCGGGCACTTTGACTATCTAGGTTAACTAGCGGGCACTTGGACTACTAAGTCAACTAGCGAGCCATTGTACTATGTAGGTTAACTAGCGGGCACTTGGCCTATCTAGGTTACCTAACGGGAACTTGGACTATGTAGGTTTACTAGCGGACACTTGGACGATCTAGGTTAACTAGCGGGCACTTGGACAATGCAGGTTCCCTAGCGGGCACTATGAATATGTAGCTTCCCTAGAGGGAACTTGGACTATATAGGTTCCCTATGGGCACTTGGACAATCTGTGTTCCCTAACGGGCACTTGGAATATGAAGATTCCCTATCGGGCACTTGGACTATGTACGTTCCTCATTGGGCACTTGGACTATGTAGGTTCCCTATCGGGCACTTGGACTATGTAGGTTAACTAGCGGGCCCTTCGACTATCTAGGTTACCTAGCGGGCACTTGGACTATCTAGGTTAACTAGAGGGCACTTGTACAATGCAGGTTCCTTAGCTGGCACTTTGACTATGTAAGTTCCCTAGAGGGCACTTGGACTATATAGGTTCCCTATGGGCACTTGGACTATCTAGGTGCCCTAATGGGCACTTGGAATACGTAGGTTCCCTTTCGGACACTTGGACTATGTAGGTTCCTCAGCGGGCACTTGGACTATGTAGGTTAACTAGCGGGCACTTGGACGATCTAGGTTACCTAGCGGGCACTTGGACTATGTAGGTTCCCTAGCGGGCACTTGGACTATGTTCGTCCCTTAGCGGGATCTTGGACTATGTAGGTTCCCTATCGGGCAGTTGGACTATGTAGGTTAACTAGCGGGCCCTTAGACTATCTAGGTTACCTAGCGGGCACTTGGACTATGTACGTCCCCTAGCGGGCACTTGGACTATCTAGGTTAAATAGAGGGCCCTTGGACTATGTAGGTTAACTAGCGGGCACTTGGACTATCTAGATTAACTAGCGGGCACTTGGACGATGCAGGTTCCCTAGCGCGCACTTGGACTACATAGGTTAATTAGCGGGCACTTGGACTATGGAAGTTACCTAGCGGGCACTTGGACTGTCTAGGTTACCTAACGGGCACTTGTGCAATGCAGGTTCCCTAGCGGGCACTTTGACTATGTAGGTTCCCTAGAGGGCACTTGGACGATATAGGTTCCCTATGGGCACTTGGAATATCTAGGTGCCCTAATGGGCACTTGGAATACGTAGGTTCCCTTTCGGACACTTGGACTATGTAGGTTCCTCAGCGGGCACTTGGACTATGTAGGTTAACTAGCGGGCACTTGGACTATCTAGGTTACCTAGCGGGCACTTGGACTATGCAGGTTCCCTAGCGGGCACTTGGACTATATTAGTCCCTTAGCGGGCAGTTGGACTATGTAAGTTCCCTATCGGGCAGTTGGACTATGTAGGTTAACTAGCGGGCCCTTAGACTATCCTGGTTACCTAGCGGGCACTTGGACTATGTACGTCTTCTAGCGGTCACTTGGATTATCTAGGTTAACTAGAGGGCCCTTGGACTATGTAGGTTAACTAGCGGGCACTTGGAATATCTAGGTTAACTAGCGGACCTTGGACTATGTAGGTTAACTAGCGGGCACTTGGACAATATAGGTAACCTAACGGGCACTTGGACTATCTAGGTTAGGTAACGGGCACTTGGACTATAGGTTACCTAGCGGGAACTTGGAATATGTAGGTTACCTAGAGGGCACTTGGACTATAGGTTAACTAGCGGGCACTTGGACTATATAGGTTACCTAGCGGCCCTTGGACTATGTTGGTTACCTACCGCGACTTGGACTATCTAAGTTAACGAACGTGCACTTGGACTATGTAAGTAACCTAGAGGGCACTTGGACAGTATAGGTTACCTAGCGGGCACTTGGACTATCTAGGTTAACGAATGGGCACTTGGACTATGTAGGTTACCTAGCGGGCACTTGGACTATCTAGGTTAGCAAACCGGAACTTGGAATATCTAGGTTACCTAGCGGGCACTTGGACTATGTAGGATCCCTATTGGACATTTGTACTACTTAGGTTAACTAGCGGGCACTTTGACTATCTAGGTTAACTAGCGGGCACTTGGACTATCTATGTCAACTAGCGGGCCATTGTACTATGTAGGTTAACTAGCGGGCACTTGGCCTATCTAGGTTACCTAACGGGAACTTGGACTATGTAGGTTTACTAGCGGACACTTGGACGATTTAAGTTAAATAGCGGGCACTTGGACAATGCAGGTTCCTAGCGGGCACTATGAATATGTAGCTTCCCTAGAGGGCACTTGGACTATGTAGGTTCCCTATGGGCACTTGGACTATCTGGGTTCCCTAACGGGCACTTGGAATATGAAGATTCCCTATCGGGCACTTGGACTATGTAGGTTCCTCATTGGGCACTTGGACTATGTAGGTTCCCTATCGGGCACTTGGACTTTGTAGGTTAACAAGCGGGCCCTTGGACTGTTTAGGTTACCTAGCAGGCACTTGGACTATCTAGGTTAACTAGAGGGCACTTGTACAATGCAGGTTCCCTAGCGGGCACTTTGACTATGTAGGTTCCCTAGAGGGCACTTGGACTATATAGGTTCCCTATGGGCACTTGGAGTATCTAGGTGCCCTAATGGGCACTTGTAATACGTAGGTTCCCTTTCGGACACTTATACTATGCAGGTTCCTCAGTGGGCACTTGGACTATGTAGGTTTACTAGCGGGCACTTGGACTATCTAGGTTACCTATCGGGCACTTGGACTATGCAGATTCCCTAGCGGGCACTTGGACTATGTTCGTCCCTTAGCGGGCACTTGGACTATGTAGATTCCCTATCGGGCAGTTGGACTATGTAGGTTAACTAGCGGGCCCGTAGACTATCTAGGTTACCTAGCGGGCACTTGGACTATGTACGTCCTCCAGCGGGCACTTGGACTATCTAGGTTAACTAGAGGGCCGTTGGACTATGTAGGTTAAATAGCAGGCCCTTGGGCTATCTAGGTTACCTAGCGGGCACTTGGACTATCTAGGTTAACTAGAGGGCACTTGTAAAATGCAGGTTCCCTAGCGGGCACTTTGACTATGTAAGTTCCCTAGAGGGCAGTTGGACTATATAGGTTCCCTATGGGCACTTGGACTATCTGGGTGCCCTAATGGGCACTTGGAATACATAGGTTCCCTTTCGGACACATGGACTATGTAGGTTCCTCAGCGGGCACTTGGACTATGTAGGTTAACTAGCGGGCACTTGGACTATCTAGGTTACCTAGCGGGCATTTGGACTATGTAGGTTCCCTAGCGGGCACTTGGACTGTGTTCGTCCCTTAGCGAACGCTTGGACTATGTAGATTCCCTATCGGGCAGTTGGACTATGTAGGTTAACTAGCGGGCCCTTAGACTATCTAGGTTACCTAGCGGACACTTGGACTATGTACTTCCCCTAGTGGGCACTTGGACTATCTAGGTTAACTAGAGGGCCCTTGGACTATGTAGGTTAACTAGCGGGCACTTGGAATATCTAGATTAACTAGCGGGCACTTGGATGATGCAGGTTCCCTAGCGGGCACTTGGACTATATAGGTTAATTAGCGGGTACTTGGACTATGTAGGTTACCTAGCGGGCACTTGGACTATGTAGGTTAAAGAACCGGCACGTGGACTATGTAGGTAACCTAACGGGCACTTGGAATATCTAGGTTAGGTAACGGGCACTTGGACTATCTTGGTTACCTAGCGGGAACTTGGAATATGTAGGTTACCTAGCGGGCACTTGGACTATAGTTTAACTAGCGGGCACTTGGACTATATAGGTTACCTAGCGGGCCTTTGGACTATGTAGATTACCTAGCGCGACTTGGACTATCTAAGTTAACGAACGTGCACTTGGACTATGTAGGTAACCTTGCGGGCACTTGGACAGTATAGGTTACCTAGCGGGCACTTGGACTATCTAGGTTAACGAATGGGCACTAGGACTATGTAGGTTACCTAGCGGGCACTTGGACTATCTAGATTAGTAAACCGGAACTTGGAATATCTAGGTTACCTAGCGGGCACTTGGACTATGTAGGTTACCTTGCGGGCACTTGGCCTATCTAGGTTACCTAACGGGAACTTGGACTATGTAGGTTTACTAGCGGACACTTGGACGATCTTGGTTAACTAGCGGGCACTTGGACAATGCAGGTTCCCTAGCGGGCACTTTGACTATGTAGCTTCCCTAGAGGGCACTTGGACTATATAGGTTCCCTATGGTTACTTGGACTATCTAGGTGCCCTAACGGGCACTTGGAATACGTAGGTTCCCTTTCGGACACTTGGACTATGTAGGTTCCTCAGCGGGCACTTGGACTATGTAGGTTATCTAGCGGGCACTTGGACTATCTAGGTTGCCCAGCGGGCACTTGGACTATGTACGTCCCCTAGCGGGCACTTGGACTATCGAGGTTAACTAGAGGGCCCTTGGACTATGTAGGTTAACTAGAGGGCACTTGGATTATCTAGGTTAACTAACGGACCTTGGACTATGTAGGTTAACTAGCGGGCACTTGGACGATCTATGTTAACTAGCGGGCACTTGGACTATCTAGGTTAACTAGCGGGAACTTAGACTATCTATGTTAACTGGCGGGCACTTGGACGATGCAGGTTCCCTAGAGGGCACTTGGCCTATGTAGGTTCCCTAACGGGCACTTGGACTATGTAGGTCCCTTAGCGGGCACTTGGACTATGTTGGTTCCCTATCGGGCAGTTGGACTATGTGGGTATCCTAGCGGGCATTTGGACTATCTAGGTTACCTAGCAGGCACTTTGACTATCTAGGTTAACTAACGGGAACTTGGACTATGTAGGTCCCTAGCGGGCACTTGGACTATGTAGGTTACCTAGCAGGCACTTGGACTGTCTAGGTTACCTAGCGGGCACTTGAACAATCTAGGTTAACGAACGGGCCCTTGGACTATGTAGGTTAGCTAACAGGAACTTGGACTGTCTAGGTTAATGAACGGGCACTTGGATTATGGAGGTTACCTAGCGGGCACTTGGACTATGTAGGTTACCTAGCGGGCACTTGGACTATCTAGGTTAGCTAACGGGTACTTGGACTATCTAGGTTACCTTGCGGGCACTTGGACTATGTAGGTTCCCTAGCAGGGCTTTGACTATGTAAGTTCTCTAACGGGCACTTGGACTATGTGGGTTCCCTAGCGGGCATTTGGACTATCTAGGTTACCTAACGGGCACTTGGACTATGTACGTTACTTGTGGGCATTTGGACTATGTAGGTTACCTAGCGGATACTTGGACTATGTAGGTTCCCCATCAGGGACTTGGACAATGTAGGTTAACTATCGGGCACTTGGACTATCTAGGTTAACTAGCGGGCCCTTGGACTATGTAGGTTAACTAGCGGGCTCTTGTACTATCTAGGTAAACGAACGGGCACGTGGACTATGTAGGTAACCAAGCGGGCACTTGGACAGTCTAGGTTACCTAGAGTGCACTTGGAAAATCTAGGTTAATGAATGGGCACTTGGACAATGTAGGTTACCTCGCGGGCACTTAGACGATGTGGGTACCCTAGCGGGCATTTGGACTATCTAGGTTACCTAACGGGCATTTGGACTATGTAGGTTCCCTAGTGGGCACTTGGATTATGTAGGTTCCCTTCTTGCACTTGGACTATGTAGGTTTCTAGCGGGCATTTGGACTATGTAGGTTACCTAGTGGGCACTTGGGCTATGTAGGTTCCCTAGCGGGCATTTGGACTATCTAGGTTACCTAACGGGCATTTGGACTACGTACTTTACTAGTTGGCATTTGGACTATGTAGGTTACCTAGCGGATACTTGGACTATGTAGGTTCCCCATCAGGGACATGGACAATGTAGGTTAACTAGCGGGCACTTGGACTATCTAGGTTAACTAGAGGGCCCTTGGACTATGTAGGTTAACTAGCGGGCCCTTTGACGATCTAGGTTAGCAAACGGGCACTTGGACTATGTAGGTTACCTAGCAGGCACTTGAACTATCTAGGTTAACGAACGGGCACTTGGACTATGTAGGTTAGCTAACAGGAACTTGGACTATCTAGGTTAACGAACGGGCACTTGGACTATGGATGTTACCTAGCGGGCACTTGGACTATGGAGGTTACCTAGCGGGCACTTGGACTATCTAGGTTACCTAACGGGCACTTGGACTATGCAGGTAACCTAGCGGGCACTTGGACTGTTTAAGTTACCTAGAGGACACTTGGACTATAGGTTAACTAGCGGGCACTTGGACTATATAGGTTACCTAGCGGCCCTTAGACTATGTTGGTTACCTACCGCGACTTGGACTATCTAAGTTAACGAACGTGCACTTGGACTATGTAAGTAACCTAGCGGGCACTTGGACAGTATAGGTTACCTAGCGGGCACTTGGACTATCTAGGTTGGCAAACCGGAACTTGGAATATCTAGGTTACCTATCGGGCACTTGGATTATGTAGGATCCCTATTGGACATTTGTACTACTTAGGTTAACTAGCGGGCACTTTGACTATCTAGGTTAACTAGCGGGCACTTGGACTACTAAGTCAACTAGCGAGCCATTGTACTATGTAGGTTAACTAGCGGGCACTTGGCCTATCTAGGTTACCTAACGGGAACTTGGACTATGTAGGTTTACTAGCGGACACTTGGACGATCTAGGTTAACTAGCGGGCACTTGGACAATGCAGGTTCCCTAGCGGGCACTATGAATATGTAGCTTCCCTAGAGGGAACTTGGACTATATAGGTTCCCTATGGGCACTTGGACAATCTGTGTTCCCTAACGGGCACTTGGAATATGAAGATTCCCTATCGGGCACTTGGACTATGTACGTTCCTCATTGGGCACTTGGACTATGTAGGTTCCCTATCGGGCACTTGGACTATGTAGGTTAACTAGCGGGCCCTTCGACTATCTAGGTTACCTAGCGGGCACTTGGACTATCTAGGTTAACTAGAGGGCACTTGTACAATGCAGGTTCCTTAGCTGGCACTTTGACTATGTAAGTTCCCTAGAGGGCACTTGGACTATATAGGTTCCCTATGGGCACTTGGACTATCTAGGTGCCCTAATGGGCACTTGGAATACGTAGGTTCCCTTTCGGACACTTGGACTATGTAGGTTCCTCAGCGGGCACTTGGACTATGTAGGTTAACTAGCGGGCACTTGGACGATCTAGGTTACCTAGCGGGCACTTGGACTATGTAGGTTCCCTAGCGGGCACTTGGACTATGTTCGTCCCTTAGCGGGATCTTGGACTATGTAGGTTCCCTATCGGGCAGTTGGACTATGTAGGTTAACTAGCGGGCCCTTAGACTATCTAGGTTACCTAGCGGGCACTTGGACTATGTACGTCCCCTAGCGGGCACTTGGACTATCTAGGTTAAATAGAGGGCCCTTGGACTATGTAGGTTAACTAGCGGGCACTTGGACTATCTAGATTAACTAGCGGGCACTTGGACGATGCAGGTTCCCTAGCGGGCACTTGGACTACATAGGTTAATTAGCGGGCACTTGGACTATGGAGGTTACCTAGCGGGCACTTGGACTGTCTAGGTTACCTAACGGGCACTTGGACTATGTAGGTTATTTAGCGGGCACTTGGACATTGTAGGTTAATTAGCGGGCACTTGGACTATCTAGGTTAACGAACCGGCACGTGGACTATGTAGGTAACCTAATGGGCACTTGGACTATCTAGGTTAGGTAACGGGCACTTGGACTATCTTGGTTACCTAGCGGGAACTTGGAATATATAGGTTACCTAGCGGGCACTTGGACTATGTAGGTTCCCCATCAGGGACTTGGACAATGTAGGTTACCTAGCGGGCACTTGGACTATCTAGGTTAACTAGCGGGCCCTTGGACTATGTAGGTTAACTAGCGGGCCCTTTGACGATCTAGGTTAGCAAACGGGCACTTGGACTATGTAGGTTACCTAGCAGGCACTTGGACTGTCTAGGTTACCTAGCGGGCACTTGACCTATCTAGGTTAACGAACGGGCACTTGGACTATGTAGGTTAGCTAACAGGAACTTGGACTCTCTAGGTTAACGAACGGGCACTTGGACTATGGATGTTACCTAGCGGGCACTTGGACTATGGAGGTTACCTAGCGGGCACTTGGACTATCTAGGTTAGCTAACGGGTACTTGGACTATCTAGGTTACCTAGGGGGCACTTGGACTATGTAGGTTACCTTGCGGGCACTTGGACTATCTAGGTTACCTAACGGGCACTTGGACTCTGCAGGTAACCTAGCGGGCACTTGGACTGTTTAAGTTAACCAGCGGGCACTTGGACTATGTAGGGTAACTAGCGGGCACTTGGACTATCTAGGTTACCTAACGGGCACCTGGACTATCTAGATTACCTAGTGGCACTTGGATTCTAAAGGTTACCTAGCGGGCCCTTGGACTATGTAGGTTACCTAGCGGGCAATTGGACTATCTAGGTTAACGAACGGGCACGTGGACTATGTAGGTAACCTAACGGGCACTTGGACTATCTAGGTTAGGTAACGGGCACTTGGACTATCTAGGTTACCTAGCGGAAACTTGGAATATGTAGGTTACCTAGAGGGCACTTGGACTATAGGCTAACTAGCGGGCACTTGGACTATATAGGTTACCTAGCGGCCCTTGGACTATGTTGGTTACCTACCGCGACTTGGACTATCTAAGTTAACGAAAGTGCACTTGGACTATGTAAGTAACCTAGCGGGCACTTGGACAGTATAGGTTACCTAGCAGGCACTTGGACTATCTAGGTTAACAATGGGCACTTGTACTACGTAGGTTACCTAGCGGGCACTTGGACTATCTAGGTTAGCAAACCGGAACTTGGAATATCTAGGTTACCTAGCGGACACTTGGACTATGTAGGATCCCTATCGGACATTTGTACTACTTAGTTTAACTAGCGGGCACTTTGACTATCTAGGTCAACTAGCGGGCCATTGTACTATGTAGGTTAACTAGCGGGCACTTGGCCTATCTAGGTTACCTAACGGGAACTTGGACTATGTAGGTTTACTAGCGGACCCTTGGACGATCTAAGTTAACTAGCGGGCAATTGGACAATGCAGGTACCCTAGCGGGCACTATGAATATGTAGCTTCCCTAGAGGGAACTTGGACTATATAGGTTCCCTATGGGCACTTGGACAATCTGGGTTCCCTAACGGGCACTTGGAATATGAAGATTCCCTATCGGGCACTTGGAGTATGTAGGTTCCTCATTGGGCACTTGGACTATGTAGGTTAACTAGCGGGCCCTTGGACTATCTAGGTTACCTAGCGGGCACTTGGACTATCTAGGTTAACTAGAGGGCATTTGTACAATGCAGGTTCCCTAGCGGGCACTTGGGCTATGTGTGTTCCCTAGCGGGCATTTGGACTATCTAGGTTACCTAACGGGCACTTGGACTATGTACGTTACTAGCGGGCATTTGGACTATGTAGGTTACCTAGCGGATACTTGGACTATGTAGGTTCCCCATCAGGGACTTGGACAATGTAGGTTGACTAGCGGGCACTTGGACTATATAGGTTAACTAGCGGGCCCTTGGACTATGTAGGTTAACTAGCGGGCCCTTTGACGATCTATGTTAGCAAACGGGCACTTGGACTAAGTAGGTTACCTAGCAGGCACTTGGACTGTCTAGGTTACCTAGCGGGCACTTGAACTATCTAGGTTAACGAACGGGAACTTGGACTATGTAGGTTACCTAACAGGAACTTGGACTATCTAGGTTAACGAACAGGCACTTGGACTATGGAGGTTACCTAGCGGGCACTTGGACTATGGAGGTTACCTAGCGGGCACTTGGAATATCTGGGTTCCCTAACGGGCACTTGGAATATGAAGATTCCCTATCGGGCACTTGGACTATGTAGGTTCCTCATTGGTCACTTGGACTATGTAGGTTCCCTATCGGGCACTTGGACTATGTAGGTTAACTAGCGGGCCCTTGGACTATCTAGGTTACCTAGCGGGCACTTGGACTATCTAGGTTAACTAGAGGGCACTTGTGCAATGCAGGTTCCCTAGCGGGCACTTTGACTATGTAGGTTCCCTAGAGGGCACTTGGACGATATAGGTTCCCTATGGGCACTTGGACTATCTAGGTGCCCTAATGGGCACTTGGAATACGTAGGTTCCCTTTCGGACACTTGGACTATGTAGGTTCCTCAGCGGGCACTTGGACTATGTAGGTTAACTAGCGGGCACTTGGACTATCTAGGTTACCTAGCGGGCACTTGGATTTTGTAGGTTCCCTAGCGGGCACTTGAACTATGTTCGTCCCTTAGCGGGCACTTGGACTATGTAGGTTCCCTATCGAGCAGTTGTACTATGTAGGTTATCTAGCGGGCCCTTAGACTATCTAGGTTACATAGCGGGCACTTGGACTATGTATGTCCCCTAGCGGGCACTTGGACTATCTAGGTTAACTAGAGGGCCCTTTGACTATGTAGGTTAACTAAGGGGCACTAGGAATATCTAGGTTAACTAGCGGACCTTGGACTATGTAGGTTAACTAGCGGGCACTTGGACGATCTAGGTTAAGTAGCGGGCACTTGGACTATCTAGGTTAACTAGCGGGCACTTGGACTATCTAGATTAACTAGCGGGCACTTGAATGATGCAGTTTCCTCAGCGGGCACTTGGACTATATAAGTAAATTAGTGGGCACTTGGACTATGGAGGTTACCTAGCGGGCACTTGGACTATGGAGGTTACCTAGCGGGCACTTGGACTATCTAGGTTAGCTAACGGGTACTTGGACTATCTAGGTTACCTAGCGGGCACTTGGATTATGTAGGTTACCTAGCGGGCACTTGGACTATCTAGGTTACCTAACGGGCACTTGGACTATGCAGGTAACCTAGCGGGCACTTGAACTGTCTAAGTTACCTGCCGGCTCTTGGACTATGTAGGTTACCTAGCGGGCAATTGTACTATCTAGGTTAACGAACGGGCACGTGGACTATGTAGGTAACCTCACGGGCACTTGGACTATCTAGGTTAGGTAACGGGCACTTTGACTATCTAGGTTACCTAGCGGGAACTTGGAATATGTAGGTTACCTAGAGGGCACTTGGACTATAGGTTACCTAGTGACCCTTGGACTATGTAGGTTACCTAGCGGGCACTTGGACTATGTTCGTCCCTTAGCGGGCACTTGGACTATGTAGGTTCCCTATCGGGCAGTTGGACTATGTAGGTTAACTAGCGGGCCCTTAGACTATCTAGGTTACCTAGCGGGCACTTGGACTATGTACGTCTTCTAGCGGTCACTTGGACTATCTAGGTTAACTAGAGGGCCCTTGGAATATGTAGGTTAACTAGCGGGCACTTGGAATATCTAGGTTAACTAGCGGACCTTGGACTATGTAGGTTAACTAGCGGGCACTTGGACAATATAGGTAACCTAACGGGCACTTGGACTATCTAGGTTAGGTAACGGGCACTTGGACTACAGGTTACCTAGCGGGAACTTGGAATATGTAGGTTACCTAGAGGGCACTTGGACTATAGGTTAACTAGCGGGCACTTGGACTATATAGGTTACCTAGCGGCCCTTGGACTATGTTGGTTACCTACCGCGACTTGGACTATCTAAGTTAACGAACGTGCACTTGGACTATGTAAGTAACCTAGCGGGCACTTGGACAGTATAGGTTACCTAGCGGGCACTTGGACTATCTAGGTTAACAAATGGGCACTTGGACTATGTAGGTTACCTAGCGGGCACTTGGACTATCTAGGTTAGCAAACTGGAACTTGGAATATCTAGGTTACCTAGCGGGCACTTGGACTATGTAGGATCCCTATTGGACATTTGTACTACTTAGGTTAACTAGCGGGCACTTTGACTATCTAGGTTAACTAGCGGGCACTTGGACTATCTAGGTCAACTAGCGGGCCATTGTACTATGTAGGTTAACTAGCGGGCACTTGGCCTATCTAGGTTACCTAACGGGAACTTGGACTATGTAGGTTTACTAGCGGACACTTGGACGATCTAGGTTAACTAGCGGGCACTTGGACAATGCAGGTTCCCTAGCGGGCACTATGAATATGTAGCTTCCCTAGAGGGAACTTGGACTATATAGGTTCCCTATGGGCACTTGGACAATCTGGGTTCCCTAACGGGCACTTGGAATATGAAGATTCCCTATCGGGCACTTGGACTATGTAGGTTCCTCATTGGGCACTTGGACTATGTAGGTTCCCTATCGGGCACTTGGACTTTGTAGGTTAACTAGCGGGCCCTTGGACTATCTAGGTTACCTAGCGGGCACTTGGACTATCTAGGTTAACTAGAGGGCACTTGTACAATGCAGGTTCCCTAGCGGGCACTTTGACTATGTAGGTTCCCTAGAGGGCACTTGGACGATATAGGTTCCCTATGGGCACTTGGACTATCTAGGTGCCCTAATGGGCACTTGGAATACGTAGGTTCCCTTTTCGGACACTTGGACTATGTAGGTTCCTCAGCGGGCACTTGGACTATGTAGGTTAACTAGCGGGCACTTGGACTATCTAGGTTACCTAGCGGGCACTTGGATTTTGTAGGTTCCCTAGCGGGCACTTGGACTATGTTCTTCCCTTAGCGGGCACTTGGACTATGTAGGTTCCCTATCGGGCAGTTGGACTATGTAGGTTATCTAGCGGGCCCTTAGACTATCTAGGTTACATAGCGGGCACTTGGACTATGTATGTCCCCTAGCGGGCACTTGGACTATCTAGGTTAACTAGAGGGCCCTTTGACTATGTAGGTTAACTAAGGGGCACTTGGAATATCTAGGTTAACTAGCGGACCTTGGACTATGTAGGTTAACTAGCGGGCACTTGGACGATCTAGGTTAAGTAGAGGGCACTTGGACTATCTAGGTTAACTAGCGGGCACTTGGACTATCTAGATTAACTAGCGGGCACTTGAACGATGCAGTTTCCTCAGCGATAACTTGGACTATATAGGTAAATTAGTGGGCACTTGGATTATGGAGGTTACCTAGAAGGCAATTGGACTATGGAGGTTACTTAGCGGGCACTTGGACTATCTAGGTTAGCTAACGGGTACTTGGACTATCTAGGTTACCTAGCGGGCACTTGGACTATCTAGGTTACCTAACGGGCACTTGGACTATGCAGGTAACCTAGCGGGCACTTGAACTGTCTAAGTTACCTGCCGGCTCTTGGACTTTGTAGGTTACCTAGCGGGCAATTGTACTGTCTAGGTTAACGAACGGGCACGTGGACTATGTAGGTAACCTCACGGGCACTTGGACTATATAGGTTAGGTAACGTGCACTTTGACTATCTAGGTTACCTAGCGGGAACATGGAATATGTAGGTTACCTAGAGGGCACTTGGACTATAGGTTACCTAGTGGCCCTTGGACTATGTAGGTTACCTAGCGCGACTTGGACTATCTAAGTTAACGAACGTGCACTTGGACTATGTAGGTAACCTAGCAGGCACTTGGACAGTATAGGTTACCTAGCGGGCACTTGGACTATCTAGGTTAACGAATGGGCACTTGGACTATGTAGGTTACCTAGCGGGCACTTGGACTATCTAGGTTAGCAAAACGGAACTTGGAATATCTAGGTTACCTAGCGGGCACTTGGACTATGTAGGATCCCTATCGGACATTTGTACTACTTAAGTTAACTAGCGGGCACTTTGACTATCTAGGTTAACTAGCGGGCACTTGAACTATCTAGGTCAACTAGCGGGCCATTGTACTATGTAGGTTAACTAGCGGGCACTTGGCCTATCTAGGTTACCTAACGGGAACTTGGACTATGTAGGTTTACTAGCGGACACTTGGACGATCTAGGTTAACTAGCGGGCACTTGGACAATGCAGGTTCCCTAGCGGGCACTATGAATATGTAGCTTCCCTAGAGGGCACTTGGACTATGTAGGTTCCCTATGGGCACTTGGACTATCTGGGTTCCCTAACGGGCACTTGGAATATGAAGATTCCCTATCGGGCACTTGGACTATGTAGGTTCCTCATTGGGCACTTGGACTATGTAGGTTCCCTATCGGGCACTTGGACTTTGTAGGTTAACTAGCGGGCCCTTGGACTATCTAGGTTCCCTAGAGGGTACTTGGACGATATACGTTCCCTATGGGCACTTGGACTATCTAGGTGCCCTAATGGGCACTTGGAATACGTAGGTTCCCTTTCGGACACTTGGACTATGCAGGTTCCTCAGTGGGCACTTGGACTATGTAGGTTTACTAGCGGGCACTTGGACTATCTAGGTTACCTATCTGGCACTTGGACTATGCAGGTTCCCTAGCAGGCACTTGGACTATGTTCGTCCCTTAGCGGGCACTTGGACTATGTAGGTTCCCTATCGGGTAATTGGACTATGTAGGTTAACTAGCGGGCCCGTAGACTATCTAGGTTACCTAGCGGGCACTTGGACTATGTACGTCCTCCAGCGGGCACTTGGACTATCTAGGTTAACTAGAGGGCCGTTGGACTATGTAGGTTAACTAGCAGGCCCTTGGACTATCTAGGTTACCTAGCGGGCACTTGGACTATCTAGGTTAACTAGAGGGCACTTGTACAATGCAGGTACCCTAGCGGGCACTTTGACTATGTAGGTTCCCTAGAGGGCACTTGGACTATATAGGTTCCCTATGGGCACTTGGACTATCTAGGTGCCCTAATGGGCACTTAGAATACATAGGTTCCCTTTCGAACACTTGGACTATGTAGGTTCCTCAGCGGGCACTTGGACTATGTAGGTTAACTAGCGGGCCCTTGGACTATCTAGGTTACCTAGCGGGCACTTGGACTATGTAGGTTCCCTAGCGGGCACTTGGACTATGTTCGTCCCTTAACGAGCGCTTGGACTATGTAGGTTCCCTATCGGGCAGTTGGACTATGTAGGTTAACTAGCGGGCCCTTAGACTATCTAGGTTACCTAGCGGACACTTGTACTATGTACTTCCCCTAGTGGACACTTGGACTTTCTAGGTTAACTAGAGGGCCCTTGGACTATGTAGGTTAACTAGCGGGCACTTGGAATATCTAGGTTAACTAGCGGACCTTGGACTATGTAGGTTAACTAGCGGGCACTTGGGCGATCTAGGTTAACTAGCGGGCACTTGGACGATCTAGGTTAACTAGCGGCCACTTGGACTATCTAGCTTAACTAGCGGGCACTTGGACTATCTAGATTAACTAGAGGGCACTTGGATGATGCAGGTTCCCTAGCGGGCACTTGGACTATATAGGTTAATTAGCGGGCACTTGGACTATGGAGGTTATCTATCGGGCACTTGGACTGTCTAGGTTACCTAACGGGCACTTGGACTATGTAGGTTAATTAGCGGGCACTTGGACTATGTAGGTTACCTAGCGGGCACTTGGACTATCTAGGTTAAAGAACCGGCACGTGGACTATGTAGGTAACCTAACGGGCACTTGGACTATCTGGGTTAGGTAACGGGCACTTGGACTATCTTGGTTACCTAGCGGGAACTTGGAATATGTAGGTTACCTAGCGGGCACTTGGACTATAGTTTAACTAGCGGGCACTTGGACTATATAGGTTACCTAGCGGGCCTTTGGATTATGTAGGTTACCTAGCGCGACTTGGACTATCTAAGTTAACGAACGTGCACTTGGACTATGTAGGTAACCTAGCGGGCACTTGGACAGTATAGGTTACCTAGCGGGCACTTGGACTATCTAGGTTAACGAATGGGCACTTGGACTATGTAGGTTACCTAGCGGGAACTTGGACTATCTAGATTAGTAAACCGGAACTTGGAATATCTAGGTTACCTAGCGGGCACTTGGACTATGTAGGTTACCTTGCGGGCACTTGGCCTATCTAGGTTACCTAACGGGAACTTGGACTATGTAGGTTTACTAGCGGACACTTGGACGATCTTGGTTAACTAGCGGGCACTTGGACAATGCAGGTTCCCTAGCGGGCACTATGAATATGTAGCTTCCCTAGAGGGCACTTGGACCATGTAGGTTCCTCATTGGGCACTTGGACTATGTAAGTTCCCTATCGGGCACTTGGACTTTGTAGGTTAACTAGCGGGCCCTTGGACTATGTACGTCCCCTAGCGGGCACTTGGACTATCGGGGTTAACTAGAGGGCCCTTGGACTATGTAGGTTAACTAGAGGGCACTTGGACGATCTATGTTAACTAGCGGGCACTTGGACTATCTAGGTTAACTAGCGGGAACTTAGACTATCTATGTTAACTGGCGGGCACTTGGACGATGCAGGTTCCCTAGAGGGCACTTGGACTATGTAGGTTCCCTAACGGGCACTTGGACTATGTAGGTCCCTTAGCGGGCACTTGGACTATGTTGGTTCCCTATCGGGCAGTTGGACTATGTGGGTATCCTAGCGGGCATTTGGACTATCTAGGTTACCTAGCAGGCACTTTGACTATCTAGGTTAACTAACGGGCACTTGGACTATGTAGGTCCCTAGCGGGCACTTGGACTATGTAGGTTACCTAGCAGGCACTTGGACTGTCTAGGTTACCTAGCGGGCACTTGAACTATCTAGGTTAACGAACGGGCCCTTGGACTATGTAGGTTAGCTAACAGGAACTTGGACAATCTAGGTTAATGAACGGGCACTTGGACTATGGAGGTTACCTAGCGGGCACTTGGACTATGTAGGTTACCTAGCGGGCACTTGGACTATCTAGGTTAGCTAACGGGTACTTGGACTATCTAGGTTCCCTAGCGGGCACTTGGACTATATAGGTTCCCTAGCAGGGCTTTGACTATGTAAGTTCTCTAACGGGCACTTGGACTAAGTGGGTTCCCTAGCGGGCATTTGGACTATCTAGGTTACCTAACGGGCACTTGGACTATGTACGTTACTAGCGGGCATTTGGACTATGTAGGTTACCTAGCGGATACTTGGACTATGTAGGTTCCCCATCATGGACTTGGACAATGAAGGTTAACTAGCGGGCACTTGGACTATATAGGTTAACTAGCGGGCTATTGGACTATGTAGGTTAACTAGCGGGCCCTTTGACGATCTAGGTTAGCAAACGGGCACTTGGACTATGTAGGTTACCTAGCAGGCACTTGGACTGTCTAGGTTACCTTGCGGGCACTTGAACTATCTAGGTTAACGAACGGGCACTTGGACTATGTAGGTTAGCTAACAGGAACTTGGACTATCTAGGTTAACGAACGGGCACTTGGACTATGGAGGTTACCTAGCGGGCACTTGGACTATGGAGGTTACCTAGCGGGCACTTGGACAATCTGGGTTCCCTAACGGGCACTTGGAATATGAAGATTCCGTATCGGGCACTTGGACTATGTAGGTTCCTCATTGGGCACTTGGACTATGTAGGTTAACTAGCGGGCCCTTGGACTATCTAGGTTACCTAGCGGGCACTTGGACTATCTAGGTTAACTAGAGGGCACTTGTGCAATGCAGGTTCCCTAGCGGGCACTTTGACTATGTAGGTTCCCTAGAGGGCACTTGGACGATATAGGTTCCCTATGGGCACTTGGAATATCTAGGTGCCCTAATGGGCACTTGGAATACGTAGGTTCCCTTTCGGACACTTGGACTATGTAGGTTCCTCAGCGGGCACTTGGACTATGTAGGTTAACTAGCGGGCACTTGGACTATCTAGGTTACCTAGCGGGCACTTGGACTATGCAGGTTCCCTAGCGGGCACTTGGACTATATTAGTCCCTTAGCGGGCAGTTGGACTATGTAAGTTCCCTATCGGGCAGTTGGACTATGTAGGTTAACTAGCGGGCCCTTAGACTATCCTGGTTACCTAGCGGGCACTTGGACTATGTACGTCTTCTAGCGGTCACTTGGATTATCTAGGTTAACTAGAGGGCCCTTGGACTATGTAGGTTAACTAGCGGGCACTTGGAATATCTAGGTTAACTAGCGGACCTTGGACTATGTAGGTTAACTAGCGGGCACTTGGACAATATAGGTAACCTAACGGGCACTTGGACTATCTAGGTTAGGTAACGGGCACTTGGACTATAGGTTACCTAGCGGGAACTTGGAATATGTAGGTTACCTAGAGGGCACTTGGACTATAGGTTAACTAGCGGGCACTTGGACTATATAGGTTACCTAGCGGCCCTTGGACTATGTTGGTTACCTACCGCGACTTGGACTATCTAAGTTAACGAACGTGCACTTGGACTATGTAAGTAACCTAGAGGGCACTTGGACAGTATAGGTTACCTAGCGGGCACTTGGACTATCTAGGTTAACGAATGGGCACTTGGACTATGTAGGTTACCTAGCGGGCACTTGGACTATCTAGGTTAGCAAACCGGAACTTGGAATATCTAGGTTACCTAGCGGGCACTTGGACTATGTAGGATCCCTATTGGACATTTGTACTACTTAGGTTAACTAGCGGGCACTTTGACTATCTAGGTTAACTAGCGGGCACTTGGACTATCTATGTCAACTAGCGGGCCATTGTACTATGTAGGTTAACTAGCGGGCACTTGGCCTATCTAGGTTACCTAACGGGAACTTGGACTATGTAGGTTTACTAGCGGACACTTGGACGATTTAAGTTAAATAGCGGGCACTTGGACAATGCAGGTTCCTAGCGGGCACTATGAATATGTAGCTTCCCTAGAGGGCACTTGGACTATGTAGGTTCCCTATGGGCACTTGGACTATCTGGGTTCCCTAACGGGCACTTGGAATATGAAGATTCCCTATCGGGCACTTGGACTATGTAGGTTCCTCATTGGGCACTTGGACTATGTAGGTTCCCTATCGGGCACTTGGACTTTGTAGGTTAACAAGCGGGCCCTTGGACTGTTTAGGTTACCTAGCAGGCACTTGGACTATCTAGGTTAACTAGAGGGCACTTGTACAATGCAGGTTCCCTAGCGGGCACTTTGACTATGTAGGTTCCCTAGAGGGCACTTGGACTATATAGGTTCCCTATGGGCACTTGGAGTATCTAGGTGCCCTAATGGGCACTTGTAATACGTAGGTTCCCTTTCGGACACTTGGACTATGCAGGTTCCTCAGTGGGCACTTGGACTATGTAGGTTTACTAGCGGGCACTTGGACTATCTAGGTTACCTATCGGGCACTTGGACTATGCAGATTCCCTAGCGGGCACTTGGACTATGTTCGTCCCTTAGCGGGCACTTGGACTATGTAGATTCCCTATCGGGCAGTTGGACTATGTAGGTTAACTAGCGGGCCCGTAGACTATCTAGGTTACCTAGCGGGCACTTGGACTATGTACGTCCTCCAGCGGGCACTTGGACTATCTAGGTTAACTAGAGGGCCGTTGGACTATGTAGGTTAAATAGCAGGCCCTTGGGCTATCTAGGTTACCTAGCGGGCACTTGGACTATCTAGGTTAACTAGAGGGCACTTGTAAAATGCAGGTTCCCTAGCGGGCACTTTGACTATGTAAGTTCCCTAGAGGGCAGTTGGACTATATAGGTTCCCTATGGGCACTTGGACTATCTGGGTGCCCTAATGGGCACTTGGAATACATAGGTTCCCTTTCGGACACATGGACTATATAGGTTCCTCAGCGGGCACTTGGACTATGTAGGTTAACTAGCGGGCACTTGGACTATCTAGGTTACCTAGCGGGCATTTGGACTATGTAGGTTCCCTAGCGGGCACTTGGACTGTGTTCGTCCCTTAGCGAACGCTTGGACTATGTAGATTCCCTATCGGGCAGTTGGACTATGTAGGTTAACTAGCGGGCCCTTAGACTATCTAGGTTACCTAGCGGACACTTGGACTATGTACTTCCCCTAGTGGGCACTTGGACTATCTAGGTTAACTAGAGGGCCCTTGGACTATGTAGGTTAACTAGCGGGCACTTGGAATATCTAGATTAACTAGCGGGCACTTGGATGATGCAGGTTCCCTAGCGGGCACTTGGACTATATAGGTTAATTAGCGGGTACTTGGACTATGTAGGTTACCTAGCGGGCACTTGGACTATGTAGGTTAAAGAACCGGCACGTGGACTATGTAGGTAACCTAACGGGCACTTGGAATATCTAGGTTAGGTAACGGGCACTTGGACTATCTTGGTTACCTAGCGGGAACTTGGAATATGTAGGTTACCTAGCGGGCACTTGGACTATAGTTTAACTAGCGGGCACTTGGACTATATAGGTTACCTAGCGGGCCTTTGGACTATGTAGATTACCTAGCGCGACTTGGACTATCTAAGTTAACGAACGTGCACTTGGACTATGTAGGTAACCTTGCGGGCACTTGGACAGTATAGGTTACCTAGCGGGCACTTGGACTATCTAGGTTAACGAATGGGCACTAGGACTATGTAGGTTACCTAGCGGGCACTTGGACTATCTAGATTAGTAAACCGGAACTTGGAATATCTAGGTTACCTAGCGGGCACTTGGACTATGTAGGTTACCTTGCGGGCACTTGGCCTATCTAGGTTACCTAACGGGAACTTGGACTATGTAGGTTTACTAGCGGACACTTGGACGATCTTGGTTAACTAGCGGGCACTTGGACAATGCAGGTTCCCTAGCGGGCACTTTGACTATGTAGCTTCCCTAGAGGGCACTTGGACTATATAGGTTCCCTATGGTTACTTGGACTATCTAGGTGCCCTAACGGGCACTTGGAATACGTAGGTTCCCTTTCGGACACTTGGACTATGTAGGTTCCTCAGCGGGCACTTGGACTATGTAGGTTATCTAGCGGGCACTTGGACTATCTAGGTTGCCCAGCGGGCACTTGGACTATGTACGTCCCCTAGCGGGCACTTGGACTATCGAGGTTAACTAGAGGGCCCTTGGACTATGTAGGTTAACTAGAGGGCACTTGGATTATCTAGGTTAACTAACGGACCTTGGACTATGTAGGTTAACTAGCGGGCACTTGGACGATCTATGTTAACTAGCGGGCACTTGGACTATCTAGGTTAACTAGCGGGAACTTAGACTATCTATGTTAACTGGCGGGCACTTGGACGATGCAGGTTCCCTAGAGGGCACTTGGCCTATGTAGGTTCCCTAACGGGCACTTGGACTATGTAGGTCCCTTAGCGGGCACTTGGACTATGTTGGTTCCCTATCGGGCAGTTGGACTATGTGGGTATCCTAGCGGGCATTTGGACTATCTAGGTTACCTAGCAGGCACTTTGACTATCTAGGTTAACTAACGGGAACTTGGACTATGTAGGTCCCTAGCGGGCACTTGGACTATGTAGGTTACCTAGCAGGCACTTGGACTGTCTAGGTTACCTAGCGGGCACTTGAACAATCTAGGTTAACGAACGGGCCCTTGGACTATGTAGGTTAGCTAACAGGAACTTGGACTGTCTAGGTTAATGAACGGCACTTGGATTATGGAGGTTACCTAGCGGGCACTTGGACTATGTAGGTTACCTAGCGGGCACTTGGACTATCTAGGTTAGCTAACGGGTACTTGGACTATCTAGGTTACCTAGCGGGCACTTGGACTATGTAGGTTCCCTAGCAGGGCTTTGACTATGTAAGTTCTCTAACGGGCACTTGGACTATGTGGGTTCCCTAGCGGGCATTTGGACTATCTAGGTTACCTAACGGGCACTTGGACTATGTACGTTACTTGGGGGCATTTGGACTATGTAGGTTACCTAGCGGATACTTGGACTATGTAGGTTCCCCATCAGGGACTTGGACAATGTAGGTTAACTATCGGGCACTTGGACTATCTAGGTTAACTAGCGGGCCCTTGGACTATGTAGGTTAACTAGCGGGCTCTTGTACTATCTAGGTAAACGAACGGGCACGTGGACTATGTAGGTAACCAAGCGGGCACTTGGACAGTCTAGGTTACCTAGAGTGCACTTGGAAAATCTAGGTTAATGAATGGGCACTTGGACAATGTAGGTTACCTCGCGGGCACTTAGACGATGTGGGTACCCTAGCGGGCATTTGGACTATCTAGGTTACCTAACGGGCATTTGGACTATGTAGGTTCCCTAGTGGGCACTTGGATTATGTAGGTTCCCTTCTTGCACTTGGACTATGTAGGTTTCTAGCGGGCATTTGGACTATGTAGGTTACCTAGTGGGCACTTGGGCTATGTAGGTTCCCTAGCGGGCATTTGGACTATCTAGGTTACCTAACGGGCATTTGGACTACGTACTTTACTAGTTGGCATTTGGACTATGTAGGTTACCTAGCGGATACTTGGACTATGTAGGTTCCCCAACAGGGACATGGACAATGTAGGTTAACTAGCGGGCACTTGGACTATCTAGGTTAACTAGAGGGCCCTTGGACTATGTAGGTTAACTAGCGGGCCCTTTGACGATCTAGGTTAGCAAACGGGCACTTGGACTATGTAGGTTACCTAGCAGGCACTTGAACTATCTAGGTTAACGAACGGGCACTTGGACTATGTAGGTTAGCTAACAGGAACTTGGACTATCTAGGTTAACGAACGGGCACTTGGACTATGGATGTTACCTAGCGGGCACTTGGACTATGGAGGTTACCTAGCGGGCACTTGGACTATCTAGGTTACCTAACGGGCACTTGGACTATGCAGGTAACCTAGCGGGCACTTGGACTGTTTAAGTTACCTAGAGGACACTTGGACTATAGGTTAACTAGCGGGCACTTGGACTATATAGGTTACCTAGCGGCCCTTAGACTATGTTGGTTACCTACCGCGACTTGGACTATCTAAGTTAACGAACGTGCACTTGGACTATGTAAGTAACCTAGCGGGCACTTGGACAGTATAGGTTACCTAGCGGGCACTTGGACTATCTAGGTTGGCAAACCGGAACTTGGAATATCTAGGTTACCTATCGGGCACTTGGATTATGTAGGATCCCTATTGGACATTTGTACTACTTAGGTTAACTAGCGGGCACTTTGACTATCTAGGTTAACTAGCGGGCACTTGGACTACTAAGTCAACTAGCGAGCCATTGTACTATGTAGGTTAACTAGCGGGCACTTGGCCTATCTAGGTTACCTAACGGGAACTTGGACTATGTAGGTTTACTAGCGGACACTTGGATGATCTAGGTTAACTAGCGGGCACTTGGACAATGCAGGTTCCCTAGCGGGCACTATGAATATGTAGCTTCCCTAGAGGGAACTTGGACTATATAGGTTCCCTATGGGCACTTGGACAATCTGGGTTCCCTAACGGGCACTTGGAATATGAAGATTCCCTATCGGGCACTTGGACTATGTAGGTTCCTCATTGGGCACTTGGACTATGTAGGTTCCCTATCGGGCACTTGGACTATGTAGGTTAACTAGCGGGCCCTTCGACTATCTAGGTTACCTAGCGGGCACTTGGACTATCTAGGTAAACTAGAGGGCACTTGTACAATGCAGGTTCCTTAGCTGGCACTTTGACTATGTAAGTTCCCTAGAGGGCACTTGGACTATATAGGTTCCCTATGGGCACTTGGACTATCTAGGTGCCCTAATGGGCACTTGGAATACGTAGGTTCCCTTTCGGACACTTGGACTATGTAGGTTCCTCAGCGGGCACTTGGACTATGTAGGTTAACTAGCGGGCACTTGGACGATCTAGGTTACCTAGCGGGCACTTGGACTATGTAGGTTCCCTAGCGGGCACTTGGACTATGTTCGTCCCTTAGCGGGATCTTGGACTATGTAGGTTCCCTATCGGGCAGTTGGACTATGTAGGTTAACTAGCGGGCCCTTAGACTATCTAGGTTACCTAGCGGGCACTTGGACTATGTACGTCCCCTAGCGGGCACTTGGACTATCTAGGTTAAATAGAGGGCCCTTGGACTATGTAGGTTAACTAGCGGGCACTTGGACTATCTAGATTAACTAGCGGGCACTTGGACGATGCAGGTTCCCTAGCGGGCACTTGGACTACATAGGTTAATTAGCGGGCACTTGGACTATGGAGGTTACCTAGCGGGCACTTGGACTGTCTAGGTTACCTAACGGGCACTTGGACTATGTAGGTTATTTAGCGGGCACTTGGACATTGTAGGTTAATTAGCGGGCACTTGGACTATCTAGGTTAACGAACCGGCACGTGGACTATGTAGGTAACCTAATGGGCACTTGGACTATCTAGGTTAGGTAACGGGCACTTGGACTATCTTGGTTACCTAGCGGGAACTTGGAATATATAGGTTACCTAGCGGGCACTTGGACTATGTAGGTTCCCCATCAGGGACTTGGACAATGTAGGTTACCTAGCGGGCACTTGGACTATCTAGGTTAACTAGCGGGCCCTTGGACTATGTAGGTTAACTAGCGGGCCCTTTGACGATCTAGGTTAGCAAACGGGCACTTGGACTATGTAGGTTACCTAGCAGGCACTTGGACTGTCTAGGTTACCTAGCGGGCACTTGACCTATCTAGGTTAACGAACGGGCACTTGGACTATGTAGGTTAGCTAACAGGAACTTGGACTCTCTAGGTTAACGAACGGGCACTTGGACTATGGATGTTACCTAGCGGGCACTTGGACTATGGAGGTTACCTAGCGGGCACTTGGACTATCTAGGTTAGCTAACGGGTACTTGGACTATCTAGGTTACCTAGCGGGCACTTGGACTATGTAGGTTACCTTGCGGGCACTTGGACTATCTAGGTTACCTAACGGGCACTTGGACTCTGCAGGTAACCTAGCGGGCACTTGGACTGTTTAAGTTAACCAGCGGGCACTTGGACTATGTAGGGTAACTAGCGGGCACTTGGACTATCTAGGTTACCTAACGGGCACCTGGACTATCTAGATTACCTAGTGGCACTTGGATTCTAAAGGTTACCTAGCGGGCCCTTGGACTATGTAGGTTACCTAGCGGGCTATTGGACTATCTAGGTTAACGAACGGGCACGTGGACTATGTAGGTAACCTAACGGGCACTTGGACTATCTAGGTTAGGTAACGGGCACTTGGACTATCTAGGTTACCTAGCGGAAACTTGGAATATGTAGGTTACCTAGAGGGCACTTGGACTATAGGCTAACTAGCGGGCACTTGGTCTATATAGGTTACCTAGCGGCCCTTGGACTATGTTGGTTACCTACCGCGACTTGGACTATCTAAGTTAACGAAAGTGCACTTGGACTATGTAAGTAACCTAGCGGGCACTTGGACAGTATAGGTTACCTAGCAGGCACTTGGACTATCTAGGTTAACAATGGGCACTTGTACTACGTAGGTTACCTAGCGGGCACTTGGACTATCTAGGTTAGCAAACCGGAACTTGGAATATCTAGGTTACCTAGCGGACACTTGGATTATGTAGGATCCCTATCGGACATTTGTACTACTTAGTTTAACTAGCGGGCACTTTGACTATCTAGGTCAACTAGCGGGCCATTGTACTATGTAGGTTAACTAGCGGGCACTTGGCCTATCTAGGTTACCTAACGGGAACTTGGACTATGTAGGTTTACTAGCGGACCCTTGGAGGATCTAAGTTAACTAGCGGGCAATTGGACAATGCAGGTTCCCTAGCGGGCACTATAAATATGTAGCTTCCCTAGAGGGAACTTGGACTATATAGGTTCCCTATGGGCACTTGGACAATCTGGGTTCCCTAACGGGCACTTGGAATATGAAGATTCCCTATCGGGCACTTGGACTATGTAGGTTCCTCATTGGGCACTTGGACTATGTAGGTTAACTAGCGGGCCCTTGGACTATCTAGGTTACCTAGCGGGCACTTGGACTATCTAGGTTAACTAGAGGGCATTTGTACAATGCAGGTTCCCTAGCGGGCACTTGGGCTATGTGTGTTCCCTAGCGGGCATTTGGACTATCTAGGTTACCTAACGGGCACTTGGACTATGTACGTTACTAGCGGGCATTTGGACTATGTAGGTTACCTAGCGGATACTTGGACTATGTAGGTTCCCCATCAGGGACTTGGACAATGTAGGTTGACTAGCGGGCACTTGGACTATATAGGTTAACTAGCGGGCCCTTGGACTATGTAGGTTAACTAGCGGGCCCTTTGACGATCTAGGTTAGCAAACGGGCACTTGGACTAAGTAGGTTACCTAGCAGGCACTTGGACTGTCTAGGTTACCTAGCGGGCACTTGAACTATCTAGGTTAACGAACGGGAACTTGGACTATGTAGGTTACCTAACAGGAACTTGGACTATCTAGGTTAACGAACAGGCACTTGGACTATGGAGGTTACCTAGCGGGCACTTGGACTATGGAGGTTACCTAGCGGGCACTTGGAATATCTGGGTTCCCTAACGGGCACTTGGAATATGAAGATTCCCTATCGGGCACTTGGACTATGTAGGTTCCTCATTGGTCACTTGGACTATGTAGGTTCCCTATCGGGCACTTGGACTATGTAGGTTAACTAGCGGGCCCTTGGACTATCTAGGTTACCTAGCGGGCACTTGGACTATCTAGGTTAACTAGAGGGCACTTGTGCAATGCAGGTTCCCTAGCGGGCACTTTGACTATGTAGGTTCCCTAGAGGGCACTTGGACGATATAGGTTCCCTATGGGCACTTGGACTATCTAGGTGCCCTAATGGGCACTTGGAATACGTAGGTTCCCTTTCGGACACTTGGACTATGTAGGTTCCTCAGCGGGCACTTGGACTATGTAGGTTAACTAGCGGGCACTTGGACTATCTAGGTTACCTAGCGGGCACTTGGATTTTGTAGGTTCCCTAGCGGGCACTTGAACTATGTTCGTCCCTTAGCGGGCACTTGGACTATGTAGGTTCCCTATCGAGCAGTTGTACTATGTAGGTTATCTAGCGGGCCCTTAGACTATCTAGGTTACATAGCGGGCACTTGGACTATGTATGTCCCCTAGCGGGCACTTGGACTATCTAGGTTAACTAGAGGGCCCTTTGACTATGTAGGTTAACTAAGGGGCACTAGGAATATCTAGGTTAACTAGCGGACCTTGTACTATGTAGGTTAACTAGCGGGCACTTGGACGATCTAGGTTAAGTAGCGGGCACTTGGACTATCTAGGTTAACTAGCGGGCACTTGGACTATCTAGATTAACTAGCGGGCACTTGAATGATGCAGTTTCCTCAGCGGGCACTTGGACTATATAAGTAAATTAGTGGGCACTTGGACTATGGAGGTTACCTAGCGGGCACTTGGACTATGGAGGTTACCTAGCGGGCACTTGGACTATCTAGGTTACCTAACGGGCACTTGGACTATGCAGGTAACCTAGCGGGCACTTGAACTGTCTAAGTTACCTGCCGGCTCTTGGACTATGTAGGTTACCTAGCGGGCAATTGTACTATCTAGGTTAACGAACGGGCACGTGGACTATGTAGGTAACCTCACGGGCACTTGGACTATCTAGGTTAGGTAACGGGCACTTTGACTATCTAGGTTACCTAGCGGGAACTTGGAATATGTAGGTTACCTAGAGGGCACTTGGACTATAGGTTACCTAGTGACCCTTGGACTATGTAGGTTACCTAGCGGGCACTTGGACTATGTTCGTCCCTTAGCGGGCACTTGGACTATGTAGGTTCCCTATCGGGCAGTTGGACTATGTAGGTTAACTAGCGGGCCCTTAGACTATCTAGGTTACCTAGCGGGCACTTGGACTATGTACGTCTTCTAGCGGTCACTTGGACTATCTAGGTTAACTAGAGGGCCCTTGGAATATGTAGGTTAACTAGCGGGCACTTGGAATATCTAGGTTAACTAGCGGACCTTGGACTATGTAGGTTAACTAGCGGGCACTTGGACAATATAGGTAACCTAACGGGCACTTGGACTATCTAGGTTAGGTAACGGGCACTTGGACTACAGGTTACCTAGCGGGAACTTGGAATATGTAGGTTACCTAGAGGGCACTTGGACTATAGGTTAACTAGCGGGCACTTGGACTATATAGGTTACCTAGCGGCCCTTGGACTATGTTGGTTACCTACCGCGACTTGGACTATCTAAGTTAACGAACGTGCACTTGGACTATGTAAGTAACCTAGCGGGCACTTGGACAGTATAGGTTACCTAGCGGGCACTTGGACTATCTAGGTTAACAAATGGGCACTTGGACTATGTAGGTTACCTAGCGGGCACTTGGACTATCTAGGTTAGCAAACTGGAACTTGGAATATCTAGGTTACCTAGCGGGCACTTGGACTATGTAGGATCCCTATTGGACATTTGTACTACTTAGGTTAACTAGCGGGCACTTTGACTATCTAGGTTAACTAGCGGGCACTTGGACTATCTAGGTCAACTAGCGGGCCATTGTACTATGTAGGTTAACTAGCGGGCACTTGGCCTATCTAGGTTACCTAACGGGAACTTGGACTATGTAGGTTTACTAGCGGACACTTGGACGATCTAGGTTAACTAGCGGGCACTTGGACAATGCAGGTTCCCTAGCGGGCACTATGAATATGTAGCTTCCCTAGAGGGAACTTGGACTATATAGGTTCCCTATGGGCACTTGGACAATCTGGGTTCCCTAACGGGCACTTGGAATATGAAGATTCCCTATCGGGCACTTGGACTATGTAGGTTCCTCATTGGGCACTTGGACTATGTAGGTTCCCTATCGGGCACTTGGACTTTGTAGGTTAACTAGCGGGCCCTTGGACTATCTAGGTTACCTAGCGGGCACTTGGACTATCTAGGTTAACTAGAGGGCACTTGTACAATGCAGGTTCCCTAGCGGGCACTTTGACTATGTAGGTTCCCTAGAGGGCACTTGGACGATATAGGTTCCCTATGGGCACTTGGACTATCTAGGTGCCCTAATGGGCACTTGGAATACGTAGGTTCCCTTTTCGGACACTTGGACTATGTAGGTTCCTCAGCGGGCACTTGGACTATGTAGGTTAACTAGCGGGCACTTGGACTATCTAGGTTACCTAGCGGGCACTTGGATTTTGTAGGTTCCCTAGCGGGCACTTGGACTATGTTCTTCCCTTAGCGGGCACTTGGACTATGTAGGTTCCCTATCGGGCAGTTGGACTATGTAGGTTATCTAGCGGGCCCTTAGACTATCTAGGTTACATAGCGGGCACTTGGACTATGTATGTCCCCTAGCGGGCACTTGGACTATCTAGGTTAACTAGAGGGCCCTTTGACTATGTAGGTTAACTAAGGGGCACTTGGAATATCTAGGTTAACTAGCGGACCTTGGACTATGTAGGTTAACTAGCGGGCACTTGGACGATCTAGGTTAAGTAGAGGGCACTTGGACTATCTAGGTTAACTAGCGGGCACTTGGACTATCTAGATTAACTAGCGGGCACTTGAACGATGCAGTTTCCTCAGCGATAACTTGGACTATATAGGTAAATTAGTGGGCACTTGGATTATGGAGGTTACCTAGAAGGCAATTGGACTATGGAGGTTACCTAGCGGGCACTTGGACTATCTAGGTTAGCTAACGGGTACTTGGACTATCTAGGTTACCTAGCGGGCACTTGGACTATCTAGGTTACCTAACGGGCACTTGGACTATGCAGGTAACCTAGCGGGCACTTGAACTGTCTAAGTTACCTGCCGGCTCTTGGACTTTGTAGGTTACCTAGCGGGCAATTGTACTGTCTAGGTTAACGAACGGGCACGTGGACTATGTAGGTAACCTCACGGGCACTTGGACTATATAGGTTAGGTAACGGGCACTTTGACTATCTAGGTTACCTAGCGGGAACATGGAATATGTAGGTTACCTAGAGGGCACTTGGACTATAGGTTACCTAGTGGCCCTTGGACTATGTAGGTTACCTAGCGCGACTTGGACTATCTAAGTTAACGAACGTGCACTTGGACTATGTAGGTAACCTAGAAGGCACTTGGACAGTATAGGTTACCTAGCGGGCACTTGGACTATCTAGGTTAACGAATGGGCACTTGGACTATGTAGGTTACCTAGCGGGCACTTGGACTATCTAGGTTAGCAAACCGGAACTTGGAATATCTAGGTTACCTAGCGGGCACTTGGACTATGTAGGATCCCTATCGGACATTTGTACTACTTAAGTTAACTAGCGGGCACTTTGACTATCTAGGTTAACTAGCGGGCACTTGAACTATCTAGGTCAACTAGCGGGCCATTGTACTATGTAGGTTAACTAGCGGGCACTTGGCCTATCTAGGTTACCTAACGGGAACTTGGACTATGTAGGTTTACTAGCGGACACTTGGACGATCTAGGTTAACTAGCGGGCACTTGGACAATGCAGGTTCCCTAGCGGGCACTATGAATATGTAGCTTCCCTAGAGGGCACTTGGACTATGTAGGTTCCCTATGGGCACTTGGACTATCTGGGTTCCCTAACGGGCACTTGGAATATGAAGATTCCCTATCGGGCACTTGGACTATGTAGGTTCCTCATTGGGCACTTGGACTATGTAGGTTCCCTATCGGGCACTTGGACTTTGTAGGTTAACTAGCGGGCCCTTGGACTATCTAGGTTCCCTAGAGGGTACTTGGACGATATACGTTCCCTATGGGCACTTGGACTATCTAGGTGCCCTAATGGGCACTTGGAATACGTAGGTTCCCTTTCGGACACTTGGACTATGCAGGTTCCTCAGTGGGCACTTGGACTATGTAGGTTTACTAGCGGGCACTTGGACTATCTAGGTTACCTATCTGGCACTTGGACTATGCAGGTTCCCTAGCAGGCACTTGGACTATGTTCGTCCCTTAGCGGGCACTTGGACTATGTAGGTTCCCTATCGGGTAATTGGACTATGTAGGTTAACTAGCGGGCCCGTAGACTATCTAGGTTACCTAGCGGGCACTTGGACTATGTACGTCCTCCAGCGGGCACTTGGACTATCTAGGTTAACTAGAGGGCCGTTGGACTATGTAGGTTAACTAGCAGGCCCTTGGACTATCTAGGTTACCTAGCGGGCACTTGGACTATCTAGGTTAACTAGAGGGCACTTGTACAATGCAGGTACCCTAGCGGGCACTTTGACTATGTAGGTTCCCTAGAGGGCACTTGGACTATATAGGTTCCCTATGGGCACTTGGACTATCTAGGTGCCCTAATGGGCACTTGGAATACATAGGTTCCCTTTCGAACACTTGGACTATGTAGGTTCCTCAGCGGGCACTTGGACTATGTAGGTTAACTAGCGGGCCCTTGGACTATCTAGGTTACCTAGCGGGCACTTGGACTATGTAGGTTCCCTAGCGGGCACTTGGACTATGTTCGTCCCTTAGCGAGCGCTTGGACTATGTAGGTTCCCTATCGGGCAGTTGGACTATGTAGGTTAACTAGCGGGCCCTTAGACTATCTAGGTTACCTAGCGGACACTTGTACTATGTACTTCCCCTAGTGGACACTTGGACTTTCTAGGTTAACTAGAGGGCCCTTGGACTATGTAGGTTAACTAGCGGGCACTTGGAATATCTAGGTTAACTAGCGGACCTTGGACTATGTAGGTTAACTAGCGGGCACTTGGGCGATCTAGGTTAACTAGCGGGCACTTGGACGATCTAGGTTAACTAGCGGCCACTTGGACTATCTAGCTTAACTAGCGGGCACTTGGACTATCTAGATTAACTAGAGGGCACTTGGATGATGCAGGTTCCCTAGCGGGCACTTGGACTATATAGGTTAATTAGCGGGCACTTGGACTATGGAGGTTATCTATCGGGCACTTGGACTGTCTAGGTTACCTAACGGGCACTTGGACTATGTAGGTTAATTAGCGGGCACTTGGACTATGTAGGTTACCTAGCGGGCACTTGGACTATCTAGGTTAAAGAACCGGCACGTGGACTATGTAGGTAACCTAACGGGCACTTGGACTATCTGGGTTAGGTAACGGGCACTTGGACTATCTTGGTTACCTAGCGGGAACTTGGAATATGTAGGTTACCTAGCGGGCACTTGGACTATAGTTTAACTAGCGGGCACTTGGACTATATAGGTTACCTAGCGGGCCTTTGGATTATGTAGGTTACCTAGCGCGACTTGGACTATCTAAGTTAACGAACGTGCACTTGGACTATGTAGGTAACCTAGCGGGCACTTGGACAGTATAGGTTACCTAGCGGGCACTTGGACTATCTAGGTTAACGAATGGGCACTTGGACTATGTAGGTTACCTAGCGGGAACTTGGACTATCTAGATTAGTAAACCGGAACTTGGAATATCTAGGTTACCTAGCGGGCACTTGGACTATGTAGGTTACCTTGCGGGCACTTGGCCTATCTAGGTTACCTAACGGGAACTTGGACTATGTAGGTTTACTAGCGGACACTTGGACGATCTTGGTTAACTAGCGGGCACTTGGACAATGCAGGTTCCCTAGCGGGCACTATGAATATGTAGCTTCCCTAGAGGGCACTTGGACCATATAGGTTCCCTATGGGCACTTGGACTATCTGGGTTCCCTAACGGGCACTTGGAATATGAAGTTTCCCTACCGGGCACTTGGACTATGTAGGTTCCTCATTGGGCACTTGGACTATGTAGGTTCCCTATCGGGTACTTGGACTATGTAGGTTAACTAGTGGGCCCTTCGACTATCTAGGTTACCTAGCGGGCACTTGGACTATCTAGGTTAACTAGCGGGCACTTGTACAATGCAGGTTCCCTAGCGGGCAATTTGACTATGTAGCTTCCCTAGAGGGCACATGGACTATATAGGTTCCCTATGGTTACTTGGACTATCTAGGTGCCCTAACGGGCACTTGGAATACGTAGGTTCCCTTTCGGACACTTGGACTATGTAGGTTCCTCAGCGGGCACTTGGACTATGTAGGTTATCTAGCGGGCACTTGGACTATCTAGGTTGCCCAGCGGGCACTTGGACAATGTACGTCCCCTAGCGGGCACTTGGACTATCGAGGTTAACTAGAGGGCCCTTGGACTATGTAGGTTAACTAGAGGGCACTTGGACTATCTAGGTTAACTAACGGACCTTGGACTATGTAGGTTAACTAGCGGGCAATTGGACGATCTATGTTAACTAGCGGGCACTTGGACTATCTAGGTTAACTAGCGGGAACTTAGACTATCTATGTTAACTGGCGGGCACTTGGACGATGCAGGTTCCCTAGAGTGCACTTGGACTATGTAGGTTCCCTAATGGGCACTTGGACTATGTAGGTCCCTTAGCGGGCACTTGGACTATGTTGGTTCCCTATCGGGCAGTTGGACTATGTGTGTATCCTAGCGGGCATTTGGACTATCTAGGTTACCTAGCAGGCACTTTGACTATCTAGGTTAACTAACGGGCACTTGGACTATGTAGGTCCCTAGCGGGCACTTGGACTATGTAGGTTACCTAGCAGGAACTTGGACTGTCTAGGTTACCTAGCGGGCACTTGAACTATCTAGGTTAACGAACGGGCCCTTGGACTATGTAGGTTAGCTAACAGGAACTTGGACTATCTAGGTTAATGAAAGGGCACTTGGACTATGGAGGTTACCTAGCGGGCACTTGGACTATGTAGGTTACCTAGCGGGCACTTGGATTTTCTAGGTTAGCTAACGGGTACTTGGACTATCTAGGTTCCCTAGCGGGCACTTGGACTATGTAGGTTCCCTAGCAGGGCTTTGACTATGTACGTTCTCTATCGGGCACTTGGACTATGTGGGTTCCCTAGCGGGCATTTGGACTATCTAGGTTACCTAACGGGCACTTGGACTATGTACGTTACTAGCGGGCATTTGGACTATGTAGGTTACCTAGCGGATACTTGGACTATGTAGGTTCCCCATCAGGGACTTGGACAATGTAGGTTAACTATCGGGCACTTGGACTATCTAGGTTAACTAGCGGGCCCTTGGACTATGTAGGTTAACTAGCGGGCTCTTGTACTATCTAGGTTAACGAACGGGCACGTGGACTATGTAGGTAACCAAGCGGGCACTTGGACAGTCTAGGTTACCTAGAGGGCACTTGGAAAATCTAGGTTAATGAATGGGCACTTGGACAATGTAGGTTACCTCGCGGGCACTTAGACTATTTGGGTACCCTAGCGGGCATTTGGACTATCTAGGTTACCTAACGGGCATTTGGACTATGTAGGTTCCCTAGCGGGCACTTGGATTATGTAGGTTCCCTTCTTGCACTTGGACTATGTAGGTTTCTAGCGGGCATTTGGACTATGTAGGTTACCTAGCGGGCACTTGGGCTATGTAGGTTCCCTAGCGGGCATTTGGACTATCTAGGTTACCTAACGGGCATTTGGACTACGTACGTTACTAGTGGGCATTTGGACTATGTAGGTTACCTAGCGGATACTTGGACTATGTAGGTTCCCCATCAGGGACTTGGACAATGTAGGTTAACTAGCGGGCAATTGGACTATCTAGGTTAACTAGAGGGCCCTTGGACTATGTAGGTTAACTAGCAGGCCCTTTGACGATCTAGGTTAGCAAACGGGCACTTGGACTATGTAGGTTACCTAGCAGGCACTTGGACTGTCTAGGTTACCTAGCGGGCACTTGAACTATCTAGGTTAACGAACGGGCACTTGGACTATGTAGGTTAGGTAACAGGAACTTGGACTATCTAGGTTAACGAACGGGCACTTGGACTATGGATGTTACCTAGCGGGCACTTGGACTATGGAGGTTACCTAATGGGCACTTGGACTATGCAGGTAACCTAGCGGGCACTTGGACTGTTTAAGTTACCTAGAGGACACTTGGACTATAGGTTAACTAGCGGGCACTTGGACTATATAGGTTACCTAGCGGCCCTTAGACTATGTTGGTTACCTACCGCGACTTGGACTATCTAAGTTAACGAACGTGCACTTGGACTATGTAAGTAACCTAGCGGGCACTTGGACAGTATAGGTTACCTAGCGGGCACTTCGACTATCTAGGTTAGCTAACCGGAACTTGGAATATCTAGGTTACCTATCGGGCACTTGGATTATGTAGGATCCCTATTGGACATTTGTACGACTTAGGTTAACTAGCGGGCACTTTGACTATCTAGGTTAACTAGCGGGTACTTGGACTATCTAGGTCAACTAGCGGGCCATTGTACTATGTAGGTTAACTAGCGGGCACTTGGCCTATCTAGGTTACCTAACGGGAACTTGGACTATGTAGGTTTACTAGCGGACACTTGGACGATCTAGGTTAACTAGCGGGCACTTGGACAATGCAGGTTCCCTAGCGGGCACTATGAATATGTAGCTTCCCTAGAGGGAACTTGGACTATATAGGTTCCCTATGGGCAGTTGGACAATCTGGGTTCCCTAACGGGCACTTGGAATATGAAGATTCCCTATCGGGCACTTGGACTATGTAGGTTCCTCATTGGGCACTTGGACTATGTAGGTTCCTCATTGGGCACTTGGACTATGTAGGTTAACTAGCGGGCCCTTGGACTATCTAGGTTACCTAGCGGGCACTTGGACTATCTAGGTTAACTAGAGGGCACTTGTACAATGCAGGTGCCCTAGCGGGCACTTTGACTATGTAAGTTCCCTAGAGGGCACATGGACTATATAGGTTCCCTATGGGCACTTGGACTATCTAGGTGCCCTAATGGGCACTTGGAATACGTAGGTTCCCTTTCGGACACTTGGACTATGTAGGTTCCTCAGCGGGCACTTGGACTATGTAGGTTAACTAGCGGGCACTTGGACGATCTAGGTTACCTAGCGGGCACTTGGACTATGTAGGTTCCCTAGCGGGCACTTGGACTATCTTCGTCCCTTAGCGGGATCTTGGACTATGTAGGTTCCCTATCGGGCAGTTGGACTATGTAGGTTAACTAGCGGGCCCTTAGACTATCTAGGTTACCCAGCGGGCACTTGGACTATGTACGTCACCTAGCGGGCACTTGCACTATCTAGGTTAAATAGAGGGCCCTTGGACTATGTAGGTTAACTAGCGGGCACTTGGACTATCTAGATTAACTAGCGGGCACTTGGACGATGCAGGTTCCATAGCGGGCACTTGGACTATATAGGTTAATTAGCAGGCACTTGGACTATGGAGGTTACCTAGCGCTCACTTAGACTGTCTAGGTTACCTAACGGGCACTTGGACTATGTAGGTTAATTAGCGGGCACTTGGACTATGTAGGTTAATTAGCGGGCACTTGGACTATCTAGGTTAACGAACCGGCACGTGGACTATGTAGGTAACCTAATGGGCACTTGGACTATCTAGGTTAGGTAACGGCCACTTGGACTATCTAGGTGCCCTAACGGGCACTTGGAATACGTAGGTTCCCTTTCGGACACTTGGACTATGTAGGTTCCTCAGCGGGCACTTGGACTATGTAGGTTATCTAGCGGGCACTTGGACTATCTAGGTTGCCCTGTGGGCACTTGGACTATGTACGTCCCCTAGCGGGCACTTGGACTATCGAGGTTAACTAGAGGGCCCTTGGACTATGTAGGTTAACTAGAGGGCACTTGGACTATCTAGGTTAACTAACGGACCTTGGACTATGTAGGTTAACTAGCGGGCACTTGGACGATCTATGTTAACTAGCGGGCACTTGGACTATCTAGGTTAACTAGCGGGAACTTAGTCTATCTATGTTAACTGGCGGGCACTTGGACGATGCAGGTTCCCCAGAGGGCACTTGGACTATGTAGGTTCCCTAACGGGCACTTGGACTATGTAGGTCCCTTAGCGGGCACTTGGACTATGTTGGTTCCATATCGGGCAGTTGGACTATGTGGGTATCCTAGCGGGCATTTGGACTATCTAGGTTACCTAGCAGGCACTTTGACTATCTAGGTTAACTAACGGGCACTTGGACTATGTAGGTCCCTAGCGGGCACTTGGACTATGTAGGTTACCTAGCAGGAACTTGGACTGTCTAGGTTACCTAGCGGGCACTTGAACTATCTAGGTTAACGAACGGGCCCTTGGACTATGTAGGTTAGCTAACAGGAACTTGGACTATCTAGGTTAATGAAAGGGCACTTGGACTATGGAGGTTACCTAGCGGGCACTTGGACTATGTAGGTTACCTAGCGGGCATTTGGATTATCTAGGTTAGCTAACGGGTACTTGGACTATCTAGGTTCCCTAGCGGGCACTTGGACTATGTAGGTTCCCTAGCAGGGCTTTGAATATGTACATTCTCTAACGGGCACTTGGACTATGTGGGTTCCCTAGCGGGCATTTGGACTATCTAGGTTACCTAACGGGCACTTGGACTATGTACGTTACTAGCGGGCATTTGGACTATGTAGGTTACCTAGCGGATACTTGGACTATGTAGGTTCCCCATCAGGGACTTGGACAATGTAGGTTAACTATCGGGCACTTGGACTATCTAGGTTAACTAGCGGGCCCTTGGACTATGTAGGTTAACTAGCGGGCTCTTGTACTATCTAGGTTAACGAACGGGCACGTGGACTATGTAGGTAACCAAGCGGGCACTTGGACAGTCTAGGTTACCTAGAGGGCACTTGGAAAATCTAGGTTAATGAATGGGCACTTGGACAATGTAGGTTACCTCGCGGGCACTTAGACTATTTGGGTACCCTAGCGGGCATTTGGACTATCTAGGTTACCTAACGGGCATTTGGACTATGTAGGTTCCCTAGCGGGCACTTGGATTATGTAGGTTCCCTTCTTGCACTTGGACTATGTAGGTTTCTAGCGGGCATTTGGACTATGTAGGTTACCTAGCGGGCACTTGGGCTATGTAGGTTCCCTAGCGGGCATTTGGACTATCTAGGTTACCTAACGGGCATTTGGACTACGTACGTTACTAGTGGGCATTTGGACTATGTAGGTTACCTAGCGGATACTTGGACTATGTAGGTTCCCCATCAGGGACTTGGACAATGTAGGTTAACTAGCGGGCAATTGGACTATCTAGGTTAACTAGAGGGCCCTTGGACTATGTAGGTTAACTAGCGGGCCCTTTGACGATCTAGGTTAGCAAACGGGCACTTGGACTATGTAGGTTACCTAGCAGGCACTTGGACTGTCTAGGTTACCTAGCGGGCACTTGAACTATGCAGGTTAACGAACGGGCACTTGGACTATGTAGGTTAGCTAACAGGAACTTGGACTATCTAGGTTAACGAACGGGCACTTGGACTATGGATGTTACCTAGCGGGCACTTGGACTATGGAGGTTACCTAGCGGGCACTTGGACTATCTAGGTTACCTAACGGGCACTTGGACTATGCAGGTAACCTAGCGGGCACTTGGACTGTTTAAGTTACCTAGAGGACACTTGGACTATAGGTTAACTAGCGGGCACTTGGACTATATAGGTTACCTAGCGGCCCTTAGACTATGTTGGTTACCTACCGCGACTTGGACTATCTAAGTTAACGAACGTGCACTTGGACTATGTAAGTAACCTAGCGGGCACTTGGACAGTATAGGTTACCTAGCGGGCACTTGGACTATCTAGGTTGGCAAACCGGAACTTGGAATATCTAGGTTACCTAGCGGGCACTTGGACTATGTAGGATCCCTATTGGACATTTGTACTACTTAGGTTAACTAGCGGGCACTTTGACTATCTAGGTTAACTAGCGGGCACTTGGACTATCTAGGTCAACTAGCGGGCCATTGTACTATGTAGGTTAACTAGCGGGCACTTGGCCTATCTAGGTTACCTAACGGGAACTTGGACTATGTAGGTTTACTAGCGGACACTTGGACGATCTAGGTTAACTAGCGGGCACTTGGACAATGCAGGTTCCCTAGCGGGCACTATGAATATGTAGCTTCCCTAGAGGGAACTTGGACTATATAGGTTCCCTATGGGCAGTTGGACAATCTGGGTTCCCTAACGGGCACTTGGAATATGAAGATTCCCTATCGGGCACTTGGACTATGTAGGTTCCTCATTGGGCACTTGGACTATGTAGGTTCCTCATTGGTCACTTGGACTATGTAGGTTAACTAGCGGGCCCTTGGATTATCTAGGTTACCTAGCGGTCACTTGGACTATCTAGGTTAACTAGAGGGCACTTGTACAATGCAGGTTCCCTAGCGGGCACTTTGACTATGTAAGTTCCCTAGAGGGCACTTGGACTATATAGGTTCCCTATGGGCACTTGGACTATCTAGGTGCCCTAATGGGCACTTGGAATACGTAGGTTCCCTTTCGGACACTTGGACTATGTAGGTTCCTCAGTGGGCACTTGGACTATGTAGGTTAACTAGCGGGCACTTGGACGATCTAGGGTACCTAGCGGGCACTTGGACTATGTAGATTCCCTAGCGGGCACCTGGACTATGTTCGTCCCTTAGCGGAATCTTGGACTATGTAGGTTCCCTATCGGGCAGTTGGACTATGTAGGTTAACTAGCGGGCCCTTAGACTATCTAGGTTACCTAGCGGGCACTTGGACTATGTAGGTTACCTTGCGGGCACTTGGCCTATCTAGGTTACCTAACGGGAACTTGGACTATGTAGGTTTACTAGCGGACACTTGCACGATCTTGGTTAACTAGCGGGCACTTGGACAATGCAGGTTCCCTAGCGGGCACTATGAATATGTAGCTTCCCTAGAGGGCACTTGGACCATATAGGTTCCCTATGGGCACTTGGACTATCTGGGTTCCCTAACGGGCACTTGGTATATGAAGTTTCCCTACCGGGCACTTGGACTATGTAGGTTCCTCATTGGGCACTTGGACTATGTAGGTTCCCTATCGGGTACTTGGACTATGTAGGTTAACTAGTGGGCCCTTCGACTATCTAGGTTACCTAGCGGGCACTTGGACTATCTAGGTTAACTAGAGGGCACTTGTACAATGCAGGTACCCTAGCGGGCACTTTGACTATGTAGGTTCCCTAGAGGGCACTTGGACTATATAGGTTCCCTATGGTTACTTGGACTATCTAGGTGCCCTAACGGGCACTTGGAATACGTAGGTTCCCTTTCGGACACTTGGACTATGTAGGTTCCTCAGCGGGCACTTGGACTATGTAGGTTATCTAGCGGGCACTTGGACTATCTAGGTTGCCCAGCGGGCACTTGGACAATGTACGTCCCCTAGCGGGCACTTGGACTATCGAGGTTAACTAGAGGGCCCTTGGACTATGTAGGTTAACTAGAGGGCACTTGGACTATCTAGGTTAACTAACGGACCTTGGACTATGTAGGTTAACTAGCGGGCAATTGGACGATCTATGTTAACTAGCGGGCACTTGGACTATCTAGGTTAACTAGCGGGAACTTAGACTATCTATGTTAACTGGCGGGCACTTGGACGATGCAGGTTCCCTAGAGTGCACTTGGACTATGTAGGTTCCCTAATGGGCACTTGGACTATGTAGGTCCCTTAGCGGGCACTTGGACTATGTTGGTTCCCTATCGGGCAGTTGGACTATGTGGGTATCCTAGCGGGCATTTGGACTATCTAGGTTACCTAGCAGGCACTTTGACTATCTAGGTTAACTAAAGGGCACTTGGACTATGTAGGTCCCTAGCGGGCACTTGGACTATGTAGGTTACCTAGCAGGCACTTGGACTGTCTAGGTTACCTAGCGGGCACTTGAACTATCTAGGTTAACGAACGGGCCCTTGGACTATGTAGGTTAGCTAACAGGAACTTGGACTATCTAGGTTAATGAAAGGGCACTTGGACTATGGAGGTTACCTAGCGGGCACTTGGACTATGTAGGTTACCTAGCGGGCACTTGGATTTTCTAGGTTAGCTAACGGGTACTTGGACTATCTAGGTTCCCTAGCGGGCACTTGGACTATGTAGGTTCCCTAGCAGGGCTTTGACTATGTACGTTCTCTAACGGGCACTTGGACTATGTGGGTTCCCTAGCGGGCATTTGGACTATCTAGGTTACCTAACGGGCACTTGGACTATGTACGTTACTAGCGGGCATTTGGACTATGTAGGTTACCTAGCGGATACTTGGACTATGTAGGTTCCCCATCAGGGACTTGGACAATGTAGGTTAACTATCGGGCACTTGGACTATCTAGGTTAACTAGCGGGCCCTTGGACTATGTAGGTTAACTAGCGGGCTCTTGTACTATCTAGGTTAACGAACGGGCACGTGGACTATGTAGGTAACCAAGCGGGCACTTGGACAGTCTAGGTTACCTAGAGGGCACTTGGAAAATCTAGGTTAATGAATGGGCACTTGGACAATGTAGGTTACCTCGCGGGCACTTAGACTATTTGGGTACCCTAGCGGGCATTTGGACTATCTAGGTTACCTAACGGGCATTTGGACTATGTAGGTTCCCTAGCGGGCACTTGGATTATGTAGGTTCCCTTCTTGCACTTGGACTATGTAGGTTTCTAGCGGGCATTTGGACTATGTAGGTTACCTAGCGGGCACTTGGGCTATGTAGGTTCCCTAGCGGGCATTTGGACTATCTAGGTTACCTAACGGGCATTTGGACTACGTACGTTACTAGTGGGCATTTGGACTATGTAGGTTACCTAGCGGATACTTGGACTATGTAGGTTCCCCATCAGGGACTTGGACAATGTAGGTTAACTAGCGGGCAATTGGACTATCTAGGTTAACTAGAGGGCCCTTGGACTATGTAGGTTAACTAGCGGGCCCTTTGACGATCTAGGTTAGCAAACGGGCACTTGGACTATGTAGGTTACCTAGCAGGCACTTGGACTGTCTAGGTTACCTAGCGGGCACTTGAACTATGCAGGTTAACGAACGGGCACTTGGACTATGTAGGTTAGCTAACAGGAACTTGGACTATCTAGGTTAACGAACGGGCACTTGGACTATGGATGTTACCTAGCGGGCACTTGGACTATGGAGGTTACCTAGCGGGCACTTGGACTATCTAGGTTACCTAACGGGCACTTGGACTATGCAGGTAACCTAGCGGGCACTTGGACTGTTTAAGTTACCTAGAGGACACTTGGACTATAGGTTAACTAGCGGGCACTTGGACTATATAGGTTACCTAGCGGCCCTTAGACTATGTTGGTTACCTACCGCGACTTGGACTATCTAAGTTAACGAACGTGCACTTGGACTATGTAAGTAACCTAGCGGGCACTTGGACAGTATAGGTTACCTAGCGGGCACTTGGACTATCTAGGTTGGCAAACCGGAACTTGGAATATCTAGGTTACCTAGCGGGCACTTGGACTATGTAGGATCCCTATTGGACATTTGTACTACTTAGGTTAACTAGCGGGCACTTTGACTATCTAGGTTAACTAGCGGGCACTTGGACTATCTAGGTCAACTAGCGGGCCATTGTACTATGTAGGTTAACTAGCGGGCACTTGGCCTATCTAGGTTACCTAACGGGAACTTGGACTATGTAGGTTTACTAGCGGACACTTGGACGATCTAGGTTAACTAGCGGGCACTTGGACAATGCAGGTTCCCTAGCGGGCACTATGAATATGTAGCTTCCCTAGAGGGAACTTGGACTATATAGGTTCCCTATGGGCAGTTGGACAATCTGGGTTCCCTAACGGGCACTTGGAATATGAAGATTCCCTATCGGGCACTTGGACTATGTAGGTTCCTCATTGGGCACTTGGACTATGTAGGTTCCTCATTGGTCACTTGGACTATGTAGGTTAACTAGCGGGCCCTTGGATTATCTAGGTTACCTAGCGGTCACTTGGACTATCTAGGTTAACTAGAGGGCACTTGTACAATGCAGGTTCCCTAGCGGGCACTTTGACGATGTAAGTTCCCTAGAGGGCACTTGGACTATATAGGTTCCCTATGGGCACTTGGACTATCTAGGTGCCCTAATGGGCACTTGGAATACGTAGGTTCCCTTTCGGACACTTGGACTATGTAGGTTCCTCAGTGGGCACTTGGACTATGTAGGTTAACTAGCGGGCACTTAGACGATCTAGGGTACCTAGCGGGCACTTGGACTATGTAGATTCCCTAGCGGGCACCTGGACTATGTTCGTCCCTTAGCGGAATCTTGGACTATGTAGGTTCCCTATCGGGCAGTTGGACTATGTAGGTTAACTAGCGGGCCCTTAGACTATCTAGGTTACCTAGCGGGCACTTGGACTATGTAGGTTACCTTGCGGGCACTTGGCCTATCTAGGTTACCTAACGGGAACTTGGACTATGTAGGTTTACTAGCGGACACTTGCACGATCTTGGTTAACTAGCGGGCACTTGGACAATGCAGGTTCCCTAGCGGGCACTATGAATATGTAGCTTCCCTAGAGGGCACTTGGACCATATAGGTTCCCTATGGGCACTTGGACTATCTGGGTTCCCTAACGGGCACTTGGTATATGAAGTTTCCCTACCGGGCACTTGGACTATGTAGGTTCCTCATTGGGCACTTGGACTATGTAGGTTCCCTATCGGGTACTTGGACTATGTAGGTTAACTAGTGGGCCCTTCGACTATCTAGGTTACCTAGCGGGCACTTGGACTATCTAGGTTAACTAGAGGGCACTTGTACAATGCAGGTACCCTAGCGGGCACTTTGACTATGTAGGTTCCCTAGAGGGCACTTGGACTATATAGGTTCCCTATGGTTACTTGGACTATCTAGGTGCCCTAACGGGCACTTGGAATACGTAGGTTCCCTTTCGGACACTTGGACTATGTAGGTTCCTCAGCGGGCACTTGGACTATGTAGGTTATCTAGCGGGCACTTGGACTATCTAGGTTGCCCAGCGGGCACTTGGACAATGTACGTCCCCTAGCGGGCACTTGGACTATCGAGGTTAACTAGAGGGCCCTTGGACTATGTAGGTTAACTAGAGGGCACTTGGACTATCTAGGTTAACTAACGGACCTTGGACTATGTAGGTTAACTAGCGGGCAATTGGACGATCTATGTTAACTAGCGGGCACTTGGACTATCTAGGTTAACTAGCGGGAACTTAGACTATCTATGTTAACTGGCGGGCACTTGGACGATGCAGGTTCCCTAGAGTGCACTTGGACTATGTAGGTTCCCTAATGGGCACTTGGACTATGTAGGTCCCTTAGCGGGCACTTGGACTATGTTGGTTCCCTATCGGGCAGTTGGACTATGTGGGTATCCTAGCGGGCATTTGGACTATCTAGGTTACCTAGCAGGCACTTTGACTATCTAGGTTAACTAAAGGGCACTTGGACTATGTAGGTCCCTAGCGGGCACTTGGACTATGTTGGTTACCTAGCAGGCACTTGGACTGTCTAGGTTACCTAGCGGGCACTTGAACTATCTAGGTTAACGAACGGGCCCTTGGACTATGTAGGTTAGCTAACAGGAACTTGGACTATCTAGGTTAATGAAAGGGCACTTGGACTATGGAGGTTACCTAGCGGGCACTTGGACTATGTAGGTTACCTAGCGGGCACTTGGATTTTCTAGGTTAGCTAACGGGTACTTGGACTATCTAGGTTCCCTAGCGGGCACTTGGACTATGTAGGTTCCCTAGCAGGGCTTTGACTATGTACGTTCTCTAACGGGCACTTGGACTATGTGGGTTCCCTAGCGGGCATTTGGACTATCTAGGTTACCTAACGGGCACTTGGACTATGTACGTTACTAGCGGGCATTTGGACTATGTAGGTTACCTAGCGGATACTTGGACTATGTAGGTTCCCCATCAGGGACTTGGACAATGTAGGTTAACTATCGGGCACTTGGACTATCTAGGTTAACTAGCGGGCCCTTGGACTATGTAGGTTAACTAGCGGGCTCTTGTACTATCTAGGTTAACGAACGGGCACGTGGACTATGTAGGTAACCAAGCGGGCACTTGGACAGTCTAGGTTACCTAGAGGGCACTTGGAAAATCTAGGTTAATGAATGGGCACTTGGACAATGTAGGTTACCTCGCGGGCACTTAGACTATTTGGGTACCCTAGCGGGCATTTGGACTATCTAGGTTACCTAACGGGCATTTGGACTATGTAGGTTCCCTAGCGGGCACTTGGATTATGTAGGTTCCCTTCTTGCACTTGGACTATGTAGGTTTCTAGCGGGCATTTGGACTATGTAGGTTACCTAGCGGGCACTTGGGCTATGTAGGTTCCCTAGCGGGCATTTGGACTATCTAGGTTACCTAACGGGCATTTGGACTACGTACGTTACTAGTGGGCATTTGGACTATGTAGGTTACCTAGCGGATACTTGGACTATGTAGGTTCCCCATCAGGGACTTGGACAATGTAGGTTAACTAGCGGGCAATTGGACTATCTAGGTTAACTAGAGGGCCCTTGGACTATGTAGGTTAACTAGCGGGCCCTTTGACGATCTAGGTTAGCAAACGGGCACTTGGACTATGTAGGTTACCTAGCAGGCACTTGGACTGTCTAGGTTACCTAGCGGGCACTTGAACTATCTAGGTTAACGAACGGGCACTTGGACTATGTAGGTTAGGTAACAGGAACTTGGACTATCTAGGTTAACGAACGGGCACTTGGACTATGGATGTTACCTAGCGGGCACTTGGACTATGGAGGTTACCTAATGGGCACTTGGACTATGCAGGTAACCTAGCGGGCACTTGGACTGTTTAAGTTACCTAGAGGACACTTGGACTATAGGTTAACTAGCGGGCACTTGGACTATATAGGTTACCTAGCGGCCCTTAGACTATGTTGGTTACCTACCGCGACTTGGACTATCTAAGTTAACGAACGTGCACTTGGACTATGTAAGTAACCTAGCGGGCACTTGGACAGTATAGGTTACCTAGCGGGCACTTCGACTATCTAGGTTAGCTAACCGGAACTTGGAATATCTAGGTTACCTATCGGGCACTTGGATTATGTAGGATCCCTATCGGACATTTGTACTACTTAGGTTAACTAGCGGGCACTTTGACTATCTAGGTTAACTAGCGGGTACTTGGACTATCTAGGTCAACTAGCGGGCCATTGTACTATGTAGGTTAACTAGCGGGCACTTGGCCTATCTAGGTTACCTAACGGGAACTTGGACTATGTAGGTTTACTAGCGGACACTTGGACGATCTAGGTTAACTAGCGGGCACTTGGACAATGCAGGTTCCCTAGCGGGCACTATGAATATGTAGCTTCCCTAGAGGGAACTTGGACTATATAGGTTCCCTATGGGCAGTTGGACAATCTGGGTTCCCTAACGGGCACTTGGAATATGAAGATTCCCTATCGGGCACTTGGACTATGTAGGTTCCTCATTGGGCACTTGGACTATGTAGGTTCCTCATTGGGCACTTGGACTATGTAGGTTAACTAGCGGGCCCTTGGACTATCTAGGTTACCTAGCGGGCACTTGGACTATCTAGGTTAACTAGAGGGCACTTGTACAATGCAGGTGCCCTAGCGGGCAATTTGACTATGTAAGTTCCCTAGAGGGCACATGGACTATATAGGTTCCCTATGGGTACTTGGACTATCTAGGTGCCCTAATGGGCACTTGGAATACGTAGGTTCCCTTTCGGACACTTGGACTATGTAGGTTCCTCAGCGGGCACTTGGACTATGTAGGTTAACTAGCGGGCACTTGGACGATCTAGGTTACCTAGCGGGCACTTGGACTATGTAGGTTCCCTAGCGGGCACTTGGACTATCTTCGTCCCTTAGCGGGATCTTGGACTATGTAGGTTCCCTATCGGGCAGTTGGACTATGTAGGTTAACTAGCGGGCCCTTAGACTATCTAGGTTACCCAGCGGGCACTTGGACTATGTACGTCACCTAGCGGGCACTTGCACTATCTAGGTTAAATAGAGGGCCCTTGGACTATGTAGGTTAACTAGCGGGCACTTGGACTATCTAGATTAACTAGCGGGCACTTGGACGATGCAGGTTCCATAGCGGGCACTTGGACTATATAGGTTAATTAGCAGGCACTTGGACTATGGAGGTTACCTAGCGCTCACTTAGACTGTCTAGGTTACCTAACGGGCACTTGGACTATGTAGGTTAATTAGCGGGCACTTGGACTATGTAGGTTAATTAGCGGGCACTTGGACTATCTAGGTTAACGAACCGGCACGTGGACTATGTAGGTAACCTAATGGGCACTTGGACTATCTAGGTTAGGTAACGGCCACTTGGACTATCTAGGTGCCCTAACGGGCACTTGGAATACGTAGGTTCCCTTTCGGACACTTGGACTATGTAGGTTCCTCAGCGGGCACTTGGACTATGTAGGTTATCTAGCGGGCACTTGGACTATCTAGGTTGCCCAGCGGGCACTTGGACTATGTACGTCCCCTAGCGGGCACTTGGACTATCGAGGTTAACTAGAGGGCCCTTGGACTATGTAGGTTAACTAGAGGGCACTTGGACTATCTAGGTTAACTAACAGACCTTGGACTATGTAGGTTAACTAGCGGGCACTTGGACGATCTATGTTAACTAGCGGGCACTTGGACTATCTAGGTTAACTAGCGGGAACTTAGTCTATCTATGTTAACTGGCGGGCACTTGGACGATGCAGGTTCCCCAGAGGGCACTTGGACTATGTAGGTTCCCTAACGGGCACTTGGACTATGTAGGTCCCTTAGCGGGCACTTGGACTATGTTGGTTCCCTATCGGGCAGTTGGACTATGTGGGTATCCTAGCGGGCATTTGGACTATCTAGGTTACCTAGCAGGCACTTTGACTATCTAGGTTAACTAACGGGCACTTGGACTATGTAGGTCCCTAGCGGGCACTTGGACTATGTAGGTTACCTAGCAGGAACTTGGACTGTCTAGGTTACCTAGCGGGCACTTGAACTATCTAGGTTAACGAACGGGCCCTTGGACTATGTAGGTTAGCTAACAGGAACTTGGACTATCTAGGTTAATGAAAGGGCACTTGGACTATGGAGGTTACCTAGCGGGCACTTGGACTATGTAGGTTACCTAGCGGGCATTTGGATTATCTAGGTTAGCTAACGGGTACTTGGACTATCTAGGTTCCCTAGCGGGCACTTGGACTATGTAGGTTCCCTAGCAGGGCTTTGAATATGTACATTCTCTAACGGGCACTTGGACTATGTGGGTTCCCTAGCGGGCATTTGGACTATCTAGGTTACCTAACGGGCACTTGGACTATGTACGTTACTAGCGGGCATTTGGACTATGTAGGTTACCTAGCGGATACTTGGACTATGTAGGTTCCCCATCAGGGACTTGGACAATGTAGGTTAACTATCGGGCACTTGGACTATCTAGGTTAACTAGCGGGCCCTTGGACTATGTAGGTTAACTAGCGGGCTCTTGTACTATCTAGGTTAACGAACGGGCACGTGGACTATGTAGGTAACCAAGCGGGCACTTGGACAGTCTAGGTTACCTAGAGGGCACTTGGAAAATCTAGGTTAATGAATGGGCACTTGGACAATGTAGGTTACCTCGCGGGCACTTAGACTATTTGGGTACCCTAGCGGGCATTTGGACTATCTAGGTTACCTAACGGGCATTTGGACTATGTAGGTTCCCTAGCGGGCACTTGGATTATGTAGGTTCCCTTCTTGCACTTGGACTATGTAGGTTTCTAGCGGGCATTTGGACTATGTAGGTTACCTAGCGGGCACTTGGGCTATGTAGGTTCCCTAGCGGGCATTTGGACTATCTAGGTTACCTAACGGGCATTTGGACTACGTACGTTACTAGTGGGCATTTGGACTATGTAGGTTACCTAGCGGATACTTGGACTATGTAGGTTCCCCATCAGGGACTTGGACAATGTACGTTAACTAGCGGGCAATTGGACTATCTAGGTTAACTAGAGGGCCCTTGGACTATGTAGGTTAACTAGCGGGCCCTTTGACGATCTAGGTTAGCAAAAGGGCACTTGGACTATGTAGGTTACCTAGCAGGCACTTGGACTGTCTAGGTTACCTAGCGGGCACTTGAACTATCTAGGTTAACGAACGGGCACTTGGACTATGTAGGTTAGCTAACAGGAACTTGGACTATCTAGGTTAACGAACGGGCACTTGGACTATGGATGTTACCTAGCGGGCACTTGGACTATGGAGGTTACCTAGCGGGCACTTGGACTATCTAGGTTACCTAACGGGCACTTGGACTATGCAGGTAACCTAGCGGGCACTTGGACTGTTTAAGTTACCTAGAGGACACTTGGACAATAGGTTAACTAGCGGGCACTTGGACTATATAGGTTACCTAGCGGCCCTTAGACTATGTTGGTTACCTACCGCGACTTGGACTATCTAAGTTAACGAACGTGCACTTGGACTATGTAAGTAACCTAGCGGGCACTTGGACAGTATAGGTTACCTAGCGGGCACTTGGACTATCTAGGTTAGCAAACCGGAACTTGGAATATCTAGGTTACCTAGCGGGCACTTGGACTATGTAGGATCCCTATTGGACATTTGTACTACTTAGGTTAACTAGCGGGCACTTTGACTATCTAGGTTAACTAGCGGGCACTTGGACTATCTAGGTCAACTAGCGGGCCATTGTACTATGTAGGTTAACTAGCGGGCACTTGGCCTATCTAGGTTACCTAACGGGAACTTGGACTATGTAGGTTTACTAGCGGACACTTGGACGATCTAGGTTAACTAGCGGGCACTTGGACAATGCAGGTTCCCTAGCGGGCACTATGAATATGTAGCTTCCCTAGAGGGAACTTGGACTATATAGGTTCCCTATGGGCAGTTGGACAATCTGGGTTCCCTAACGGGCACTTGGAATATGAAGATTCCCTATCGGGCACTTGGACTATGTAGGTTCCTCATTGGGCACTTGGACTATGTAGGTTCCTCATTGGTCACTTGGACTATGTAGGTTAACTAGCGGGCCCTTGGATTATCTAGGTTACCTAGCGGTCACTTGGACTATCTAGGTTAACTAGAGGGCACTTGTACAATGCAGGTTCCCTAGCGGGCACTTTGACTATGTAAGTTCCCTAGAGGGCACTTGGACTATATAGGTTCCCTATGGGCACTTGGACTATCTAGGTGCCCTAATGGGCACTTGGAATACGTAGGTTCCCTTTCGGACACTTGGACTATGTAGGTTCCTCAGTGGGCACTTGGACTATGTAGGTTAACTAGCGGGCACTTGGACGATCTAGGGTACCTAGCGGGCACTTGGACTATGTAGGTTCCCTAGCGGGCACCTGGACTATGTTCGTCCCTTAGCGGAATCTTGGACTATGTAGGTTCCCTATCGGGCAGTTGGACTATGTAGGTTAACTAGCGGGCCCTTAGACTATCTAGGTTACCTAGCGGGCACTTGGACTATGTACGTCCCCTAGCGGGCACTTGGACTATCTAGGTTAAATAGAGGGCCCTTGGACTATGTAGGTTAACTAGCGGGCACTTGGACTATCTAGATTAACTAGCGGGCACTTGGACGATGCAGGTTCCATAGCGGGCACTTGGACTATATAGGTTAATTAGCAGGCACTTGGACTATGGAGGTTACCTAGCGGGCACTTAGACAGTCTAGGTTACCTAACGGGCACTTGGACTATGTAGGTTAATTAGCGGGCACTTGGACTATGTATGTTAATTAGCGGGCACTTGGACTATCTAGGTTAACGAACCGGCACGTGGACTATGTAGGTAACCTAATGGGCACTTGGACTATCTAGGTTAGGTAACGGGCACTTGGACTATCTAAGTGCCCTAACGGGCACTTGGAATACGTAGGTTCCCTTTCGGACACTTGGACTATGTAGGTTCCTCATCGGGCACTTGGACTATGTAGGTTAACTAGCGGGCACTTGGACTATCTAGGTTACCTAGCGGGCACTTGGACTATGCAGGTTCCCTAGGGCACTTGGACTATGTTCGTCCCTTAGCGGGCACTTGGACTATGTAGGTTCCCTATCGGGCAGTTGGACTATGTAGGTTAACTAGCGGGCCCTTAGACTATCTAGGTTACATAGCGGGCACTTGGACTATGTACGTCTTCTAGCGGTCACTTGGACTATCTAGGTTAACTAGAGGGCCCTTGGACTATGTAGGTTAACTAGCGGGCACTTGGAATATCTAGGTTAACTAGCGGACCTTGGACTATGTAGGTTAACTAGCGGGCACTTGGACAATATAGGTAACCTAACGGGCACTTGGACTATCTAGGTTAGGTAACGGGCACTTGGACTATAGGTTACCTAGCGGGAACTTGGAATATGTAGGTTACCTAGAGGGCACTTGGACTCTAGGTTAACTAGCGGGCACTTCGACTATATAGGTTACCTAGCGGCCCTTGGACTATGTTGGTTACCTACCGCGACTTGGACTATCTAAGTTAACGAACGTGCACTTGGACTATGTAAGTAACCTAGCGGGCACTTGCACAGTATAGGTTACCTAGCGGGCACTTGGACTATCTAAGTTAACGAATGGGCACTTGGACTATGTAGGTTACCTAGCGGGCACTTGGACTATCTAGGTTAGCAAACCGGAACTTGGAATATCTAGGTTACCTAGCGGGCACTTGGACTATGTAGGATCCCTATTGGACATTTGTACTACTTAGGTTAACTAGCGGGCACTTTGACTATCTAGGTTAACTAGCGGGCACTTGGACTATCTAGGTCAACTAGCGGGCCATTGTACTATGTAGGTTAACTAGCGGGCACTTGGCCTATCTAGGTTACCTAACGGGAACTTGGACTATGTAGGTTTACTAGCGGACACTTGGACGATCTAGGTTAACTAGCGGGCACTTGGACAATGCAGGTTCCCTAGCGGGCACTATGAATATGTAGCTTCCCTAGAGGGCACTTGGACTATGTAGGTTCCCTATGGGCACTTGGACTATCTGGGTTCCCTAACGGGCACTTGGAATATGAAGATTCCCTATCGGGCACTTGGACTATGTAGGTTCCTCATTGGGCACTTGGACTATGTAGGTTCCCTATCGGGCACTTGGACTTTGTAGGTTAACTAGCGGGCCCTTGGACTATCTAGGTTACCTAGCGGGCACTTGGACTATCTAGGTTAACTAGAGGGCACTTGTACAATGCAGGTTCCCTAGCGGGCACGTTGACTATGTAGGTTCCCTAGAGGGCACTTGGACGATATATGTTCCCTATGGGCACTTGGACTATCTAGGTGCCCTAATGGGCACTTGGAATACGTAGGTTCCCTTTCGGACACTTGGACTATGTAGGTTCCTCAGCGGGCACTTGGACTATGTAGGTTAACTAGCGGGCACTTGGACTATCTAGGTTACCTAGCGGGCACTTGGATTTTGTAGGTTCCCTAGCGGGCACTTGGACTATGTTCGTCCCTTAGCGGGCACTTGGACTATGTAGGTTCCCTATCGGGCAGTTGGACTATGTAGGTTATCTAGCGGGCCCTTAGACTATCTAGGTTACATAGCGGGCACTTGGACTATGTATGTCCCCTAGCGGGCCCTTGGACTATCTAGGTTAACTAGAGGGCCCTTTGACTATGTAGGTTAACTAAGGGGCACTTGGAATATCTAGGTTAACTAGCGGACCTTGGACTACGTAGGTTAACTAGCGGGCACTTGGACGATCTAGGTTAAGTAGCGGGCACTTGGACTATCTAGGTTAACTAGGGGGCACTTGGACTATCTAGATTAACTAGCGGGCACTTGAACGATGCAGTTTCCCTAGCGGGCACTTGGACTATATAGGTAAATTAGTGGGAACTTGGACTATGGAAGTTACCTAGAAGGCAATTGGACTATGGAGGTTACCTAGCGGGCACTTGGACTATCTAGGTTAGCTAACGGGTACTTGGACTATCTAGGTTACCTAGCGGGCACTTGGACTATGTAGGTTACCTAGCGGGCACTTGGACAATCTAGGTTACCTAACGGGCACTTGGACTATGCAGGTAACCTAGCGGGCACTTGAACTGTCTAAGTTACCTGCCGGCTCTTGGACTATGTAGGTTACCTAGCGGGCAATTCTACTATCTAGGTTAACGAACGGGCACGTGGACTATGTAGGTAACCTCACGGGCACTTGGACTATCTAGGTTAGGTAACGGGCACTTTGACTATCTAGGTTACCTAGCGGGAAATTGGAATATGTAGGTTACCTAGAGGGCACTTGGACTATAGGTTACCTAGTGGCCCTTGGACTATGTAGGTTACCTAGCGCGGCTTGGACTATCTAAGTTAACGAACGTGCACTTGGACTATGTAGGTAACCTAGCAGGCACTTGGACAGTATAGGTTACCTAGCGGGCACTTGGACTATCTAGGTTAGCAAACCGGAACTTGGAATATCTAGGTTACCTAGCGGGCACTTAGACTATGTAGGATCCCTATCGGACATTTGTACTACTTAGGTTAACTAGCGGGCACTTTGACTATCTAGGTTAACTAGCGGGCACTTGAACTATCTAGGTCAACTAGCGGGCCATTGTACTATGTAGGTTAACTAGCGGGCACTTGGCCTATCTAGGTTACCTAACGGGAACTTGGACTATGTAGGTTTACTAGCGGACACTTGGACGATCTAGGTTAACTAGCGGGCACTTGGACAATGCAGGTTCCCTAGCGGGCACTATGAATATGTAGCTTCCCTAGAGGCCCTTGGACTATGTAGGTTCCCTATGGGCACTTGGACTATCTGGGTTCCCTAACGGGCACTTGGAATATGAAGATTCCCTATCGGGCACTTGGACTATGTAGGTTCCTCATTGGGCACTTGGACTATGTAGGTTCCCTATCGGGCACTTGGACTTTGTAGGTTAACTAGCGGGCCCTTGGACTATCTAGGTTACCTAGCGGGCACTTGGACTATCTAGGTTAACTAGAGGGCACTTGTACAATGCAGGTTCCCTAGCGGGCACTTTGACTATGTAGGTTCCCTAGAGGGCACGTGGACGATATAGGTTCCCTATGGGCACTTGGACTATCTAGGTGCCCTAATGGGCACTTGGAATACGTAGGTTCCCTTTCGGACACTTGGACTATGCAGGTTCCTCAGTGGGCACTTGGACTATGTAGGTATACTAGCGGCACTTGGACTATCTAGGTTACCTATCGGGCACTTGGACTATGCAGGTTCCCTAGCGGGCACTTGGACTATGTTCGTCCCTTAGCGGGCACTTGGACTATGTAGGTTCCCTATCGGGCAGTTGGACTATGTAGGTTAACTAGCGGGCCCTTAGACTATCTAGGTTACCCAGCGGGCACTTGGACTATGTACGTCACCTAGCGGGCACTTGCACTATCTAGGTTAAATAGAGGGCCCTTGGACTATGTAGGTTAACTAGCGGGCACTTGGACTATCTAGATTAACTAGCGGGCACTTGGACGATGCAGGTTCCATAGCGGGCACTTGGACTATATAGGTTAATTAGCAGGCACTTGGACTATGGAGGTTACCTAGCGCTCACTTAGACTGTCTAGGTTACCTAACGGGCACTTGGACTATGTAGGTTAATTAGCGGGCACTTGGACTATGTAGGTTAATTAGCGGGCACTTGGACTATCTAGGTTAACGAACCGGCACGTGGACTATGTAGGTAACCTAATGGGCACTTGGACTATCTAGGTTAGGTAACGGCCACTTGGACTATCTAGGTGCCCTAACGGGCACTTGGAATACGTAGGTTCCCTTTCGGACACTTGGACTATGTAGGTTCCTCAGCGGGCACTTGGACTATGTAGGTTATCTAGCGGGCACTTGGACTATCTAGGTTGCCCAGCGGGCACTTGGACTATGTACGTCCCCTAGCGGGCACTTGGACTATCGAGGTTAACTAGAGGGCCCTTGGACTATGTAGGTTAACTAGAGGGCACTTGGACTATCTAGGTTAACTAACAGACCTTGGACTATGTAGGTTAACTAGCGGGCACTTGGACGATCTATGTTAACTAGCGGGCACTTGGACTATCTAGGTTAACTAGCGGGAACTTAGTCTATCTATGTTAACTGGCGGGCACTTGGACGATGCAGGTTCCCCAGAGGGCACTTGGACTATGTAGGTTCCCTAACGGGCACTTGGACTATGTAGGTCCCTTAGCGGGCACTTGGACTATGTTGGTTCCCTATCGGGCAGTTGGACTATGTGGGTATCCTAGCGGGCATTTGGACTATCTAGGTTACCTAGCAGGCACTTTGACTATCTAGGTTAACTAACGGGCACTTGGACTATGTAGGTCCCTAGCGGGCACTTGGACTATGTAGGTTACCTAGCAGGAACTTGGACTGTCTAGGTTACCTAGCGGGCACTTGAACTATCTAGGTTAACGAACGGGCCCTTGGACTATGTAGGTTAGCTAACAGGAACTTGGACTATCTAGGTTAATGAAAGGGCACTTGGACTATGGAGGTTACCTAGCGGGCACTTGGACTATGTAGGTTACCTAGCGGGCATTTGGATTATCTAGGTTAGCTAACGGGTACTTGGACTATCTAGGTTCCCTAGCGGGCACTTGGACTATGTAGGTTCCCTAGCAGGGCTTTGAATATGTACATTCTCTAACGGGCACTTGGACTATGTGGGTTCCCTAGCGGGCATTTGGACTATCTAGGTTACCTAACGGGCACTTGGACTATGTACGTTACTAGCGGGCATTTGGACTATGTAGGTTACCTAGCGGATACTTGGACTATGTAGGTTCCCCATCAGGGACTTGGACAATGTAGGTTAACTATCGGGCACTTGGACTATCTAGGTTAACTAGCGGGCCCTTGGACTATGTAGGTTAACTAGCGGGCTCTTGTACTATCTAGGTTAACGAACGGGCACGTGGACTATGTAGGTAACCAAGCGGGCACTTGGACAGTCTAGGTTACCTAGAGGGCACTTGGAAAATCTAGGTTAATGAATGGGCACTTGGACAATGTAGGTTACCTCGCGGGCACTTAGACTATTTGGGTACCCTAGCGGGCATTTGGACTATCTAGGTTACCTAACGGGCATTTGGACTATGTAGGTTCCCTAGCGGGCACTTGGATTATGTAGGTTCCCTTCTTGCACTTGGACTATGTAGGTTTCTAGCGGGCATTTGGACTATGTAGGTTACCTAGCGGGCACTTGGGCTATGTAGGTTCCCTAGCGGGCATTTGGACTATCTAGGTTACCTAACGGGCATTTGGACTACGTACGTTACTAGTGGGCATTTGGACTATGTAGGTTACCTAGCGGATACTTGGACTATGTAGGTTCCCCATCAGGGACTTGGACAATGTACGTTAACTAGCGGGCAATTGGACTATCTAGGTTAACTAGAGGGCCCTTGGACTATGTAGGTTAACTAGCGGGCCCTTTGACGATCTAGGTTAGCAAAAGGGCACTTGGACTATGTAGGTTACCTAGCAGGCACTTGGACTGTCTAGGTTACCTAGCGGGCACTTGAACTATCTAGGTTAACGAACGGGCACTTGGACTATGTAGGTTAGCTAACAGGAACTTGGACTATCTAGGTTAACGAACGGGCACTTGGACTATGGATGTTACCTAGCGGGCACTTGGACTATGGAGGTTACCTAGCGGGCACTTGGACTATCTAGGTTACCTAACGGGCACTTGGACTATGCAGATAACCTAGCGGGCACTTGGACTGTTTAAGTTACCTAGAGGACACTTGGACAATAGGTTAACTAGCGGGCACTTGGACTATATAGGTTACCTAGCGGCCCTTAGACTATGTTGGTTACCTACCGCGACTTGGACTATCTAAGTTAACGAACGTGCACTTGGACTATGTAAGTAACCTAGCGGGCACTTGGACAGTATAGGTTACCTAGCGGGCACTTGGACTATCTAGGTTAGCAAACCGGAACTTGGAATATCTAGGTTACCTAGCGGGCACTTGGACTATGTAGGATCCCTATTGGACATTTGTACTACTTAGGTTAACTAGCGGGCACTTTGACTATCTAGGTTAACTAGCGGGCACTTGGACTATCTAGGTCAACTAGCGGGCCATTGTACTATGTAGGTTAACTAGCGGGCACTTGGCCTATCTAGGTTACCTAACGGGAACTTGGACTATGTAGGTTTACTAGCGGACACTTGGACGATCTAGGTTAACTAGCGGGCACTTGGACAATGCAGGTTCCCTAGCGGGCACTATGAATATGTAGCTTCCCTAGAGGGAACTTGGACTATATAGGTTCCCTATGGGCAGTTGGACAATCTGGGTTCCCTAACGGGCACTTGGAATATGAAGATTCCCTATCGGGCACTTGGACTATGTAGGTTCCTCATTGGGCACTTGGACTATGTAGGTTCCTCATTGGTCACTTGGACTATGTAGGTTAACTAGCGGGCCCTTGGATTATCTAGGTTACCTAGCGGTCACTTGGACTATCTAGGTTAACTAGAGGGCACTTGTACAATGCAGGTTCCCTAGCGGGCACTTTGACTATGTAAGTTCCCTAGAGGGCACTTGGACTATATAGGTTCCCTATGGGCACTTGGACTATCTAGGTGCCCTAATGGGCACTTGGAATACGTAGGTTCCCTTTCGGACACTTGGACTATGTAGGTTCCTCAGTGGGCACTTGGACTATGTAGGTTAACTAGCGGGCACTTGGACGATCTAGGGTACCTAGCGGGCACTTGGACTATGTAGGTTCCCTAGCGGGCACCTGGACTATGTTCGTCCCTTAGCGGAATCTTGGACTATGTAGGTTCCCTATCGGGCAGTTGGACTATGTAGGTTAACTAGCGGGCCCTTAGACTATCTAGGTTACCTAGCGGGCACTTGGACTATGTACGTCCCCTAGCGGGCACTTGGACTATCTAGGTTAAATAGAGGGCCCTTGGACTATGTAGGTTAACTAGCGGGCACTTGGACTATCTAGATTAACTAGCGGGCACTTGGACGATGCAGGTTCCATAGCGGGCACTTGGACTATATAGGTTAATTAGCAGGCACTTGGACTATGGAGGTTACCTAGCGGGCACTTAGACAGTCTAGGTTACCTAACGGGCACTTGGACTATGTAGGTTAATTAGCGGGCACTTGGACTATGTATGTTAATTAGCGGGCACTTGGACTATCTAGGTTAACGAACCGGCACGTGGACTATGTAGGTAACCTAATGGGCACTTGGACTATCTAGGTTAGGTAACGGGCACTTGGACTATCTAAGTGCCCTAACGGGCACTTGGAATACGTAGGTTCCCTTTCGGACACTTGGACTATGTAGGTTCCTCATCGGGCACTTGGACTATGTAGGTTAACTAGCGGGCACTTGGACTATCTAGGTTACCTAGCGGGCACTTGGACTATGCAGGTTCCCTAGGGCACTTGGACTATGTTCGTCCCTTAGCGGGCACTTGGACTATGTAGGTTCCCTATCGGGCAGTTGGACTATGTAGGTTAACTAGCGGGCCCTTAGACTATCTAGGTTACCTAGCGGGCACTTGGACTATGTACGTCTTCTAGCGGTCACTTGGACTATCTAGGTTAACTAGAGGGCCCTTGGACTATGTAGGTTAACTAGCGGGCACTTGGAATATCTAGGTTAACTAGCGGACCTTGGACTATGTAGGTTAACTAGCGGGCACTTGGACAATATAGGTAACCTAACGGGCACTTGGACTATCTAGGTTAGGTAACGGGCACTTGGACTATAGGTTACCTAGCGGGAACTTGGAATATGTAGGTTACCTAGAGGGCACTTGGACTCTAGGTTAACTAGCGGGCACTTCGACTATATAGGTTACCTAGCGGCCCTTGGACTATGTTGGTTACCTACCGCGACTTGGACTATCTAAGTTAACGAACGTGCACTTGGACTATGTAAGTAACCTAGCGGGCACTTGCACAGTATAGGTTACCTAGCGGGCACTTGGACTATCTAAGTTAACGAATGGGCACTTGGACTATGTAGGTTACCTAGCGGGCACTTGGACTATCTAGGTTAGCAAACCGGAACTTGGAATATCTAGGTTACCTAGCGGGCACTTGGACTATGTAGGATCCCTATTGGACATTTGTACTACTTAGGTTAACTAGCGGGCACTTTGACTATCTAGGTTAACTAGCGGGCACTTGGACTATCTAGGTCAACTAGCGGGCCATTGTACTATGTAGGTTAACTAGCGGGCACTTGGCCTATCTAGGTTACCTAACGGGAACTTGGACTATGTAGGTTTACTAGCGGACACTTGGACGATCTAGGTTAACTAGCGGGCACTTGGACAATGCAGGTTCCCTAGCGGGCACTATGAATATGTAGCTTCCCTAGAGGGCACTTGGACTATGTAGGTTCCCTATGGGCACTTGGACTATCTGGGTTCCCTAACGGGCACTTGGAATATGAAGATTCCCTATCGGGCACTTGGACTATGTAGGTTCCTCATTGGGCACTTGGACTATGTAGGTTCCCTATCGGGCACTTGGACTTTGTAGGTTAACTAGCGGGCCCTTGGACTATCTAGGTTACCTAGCGGGCACTTGGACTATCTAGGTTAACTAGAGGGCACTTGTACAATGCAGGTTCCCTAGCGGGCACGTTGACTATGTAGGTTCCCTAGAGGGCACTTGGACGATATATGTTCCCTATGGGCACTTGGACTATCTAGGTGCCCTAATGGGCACTTGGAATACGTAGGTTCCCTTTCGGACACTTGGACTATGTAGGTTCCTCAGCGGGCACTTGGACTATGTAGGTTAACTAGCGGGCACTTGGACTATCTAGGTTACCTAGCGGGCACTTGGATTTTGTAGGTTCCCTAGCGGGCACTTGGACTATGTTCGTCCCTTAGCGGGCACTTGGACTATGTAGGTTCCCTATCGGGCAGTTGGACTATGTAGGTTATCTAGCGGGCCCTTAGACTATCTAGGTTACATAGCGGGCACTTGGACTATGTATGTCCCCTAGCGGGCACTTGGACTATCTAGGTTAACTAGAGGGCCCTTTGACTATGTAGGTTAACTAAGCGGCACTTGGAATATCTAGGTTAACTAGCGGACCTTGGACTACGTAGGTTAACTAGCGGGCACTTGGACGATCTAGGTTAAGTAGCGGGCACTTGGACTATCTAGGTTAACTAGGGGGCACTTGGACTATCTAGATTAACTAGCGGGCACTTGAACGATGCAGTTTCCCTAGCGGGCACTTGGACTATATAGGTAAATTAGTGGGAACTTGGACTATGGAAGTTACCTAGAAGGCAATTGGACTATGGAGGTTACCTAGCGGGCACTTGGACTATCTAGGTTAGCTAACGGGTACTTGGACTATCTAGGTTACCTAGCGGGCACTTGGACTATGTAGGTTACCTAGCGGGCACTTGGACAATCTAGGTTACCTAACGGGCACTTGGACTATGCAGGTAACCTAGCGGGCACTTGAACTGTCTAAGTTACCTGCCGGCTCTTGGACTATGTAGGTTACCTAGCGGGCAATTCTACTATCTAGGTTAACGAACGGGCACGTGGACTATGTAGGTAACCTCACGGGCACTTGGACTATCTAGGTTAGGTAACGGGCACTTTGACTATCTAGGTTACCTAGCGGGAAATTGGAATATGTAGGTTACCTAGAGGGCACTTGGACTATAGGTTACCTAGTGGCCCTTGGACTATGTAGGTTACCTAGCGCGGCTTGGACTATCTAAGTTAACGAACGTGCACTTGGACTATGTAGGTAACCTAGCAGGCACTTGGACAGTATAGGTTACCTAGCGGGCACTTGGACTATCTAGGTTAGCAAACCGGAACTTGGAATATCTAGGTTACCTAGCGGGCACTTAGACTATGTAGGATCCCTATCGGACATTTGTACTACTTAGGTTAACTAGCGGGCACTTTGACTATCTAGGTTAACTAGCGGGCACTTGAACTATCTAGGTCAACTAGCGGGCCATTGTACTATGTAGGTTAACTAGCGGGCACTTGGCCTATCTAGGTTACCTAACGGGAACTTGGACTATGTAGGTTTACTAGCGGACACTTGGACGATCTAGGTTAACTAGCGGGCACTTGGACAATGCAGGTTCCCTAGCGGGCACTATGAATATGTAGCTTCCCTAGAGGCCCTTGGACTATGTAGGTTCCCTATGGGCACTTGGACTATCTGGGTTCCCTAACGGGCACTTGGAATATGAAGATTCCCTATCGGGCACTTGGACTATGTAGGTTCCTCATTGGGCACTTGGACTATGTAGGTTCCCTATCGGGCACTTGGACTTTGTAGGTTAACTAGCGGGCCCTTGGACTATCTAGGTTACCTAGCGGGCACTTGGACTATCTAGGTTAACTAGAGGGCACTTGTACAATGCAGGTTCCCTAGCGGGCACTTTGACTATGTAGGTTCCCTAGAGGGCACGTGGACGATATAGGTTCCCTATGGGCACTTGGACTATCTAGGTGCCCTAATGGGCACTTGGAATACGTAGGTTCCCTTTCGGACACTTGGACTATGCAGGTTCCTCAGTGGGCACTTGGACTATGTAGGTATACTAGCGGCACTTGGACTATCTAGGTTACCTATCGGGCACTTGGACTATGCAGGTTCCCTAGCGGGCACTTGGACTATGTTCGTCCCTTAGCGGGCACTTGGACTATGTAGGTTCCCTATAGGGCAGTTGGACTATGTAGGTTAACTAGCGGGCCCGTAGACTATCTAGGTTACCTAGCGGGCACTTGGACTATGTACGTCCTCCAGCGGGCACTTGAACTATCTAGGTTAACTAGAGGGCCGTTGGACTATGTAGGTTAACTAGCAGGCCCTTGGACTATCTAGGTTACCTAGCGGGCACTTGGACTATCTAGGTTAACTAGAGGGCACTTGTACAATGCAGGTACCCTAGCGGGCACTTTGACAATGTAAGTTCCCTAGAGGGCACTTGGATTATATAGGTTCCCTATGGGTACTTGGACTATCTAGGTGCCCTAATGGGCACTTGGAATACGTAGGTTCCCTTTCGGACACTTGGACTATGTAGGTTCCTCAGCGGGCACTTGGACTATGTAGGTTAACTAGCGGGCACTTGGACTATCTAGCTTACCTAGCGGGCACTTGGACTATGTAGGTTCCCTAGCGGGCACTTGGACTATGTTCGTCCCTTAGCGAGCGCTTGGACTATGTAGGTTCCCTATCGGGCAGTTGGACTATGAAGGTTAACTAGCGGGCCCTTAGACTATCTAGGTTACCTAGCGGGCACTTGGACTATGTACTTCCCCTAGTGGGCACTTGGACTATCTAGGTTAACTAGAGGGCCCTTTGACTATGTAGGTTAACTAGCGGGCACTTGGAATATCTAGGTTAACTAGCGGACCTTGGACTATGTAGGTTAACTAGCGGGCACTTGGGCGATCTAGGTTAACTAGCGGGCACTTGGACGATCTAGGTTAACTAGCGGCCACTTGGACTATCTAGCTTAACTAGCGGGCACTTGGACTATCTAGATTAACTAGCGTGCACTTGGATGATGCAGGTTCCCTAGCGGGCACTTGGACTATATAGGTTAATTAGCGGACACTTGGACTATGGAGGTTAACTATCGGGCACTTGGACTGTCTAGGTTACCTAACGGGCACTTGAACTATGTAGGTTAATTAGCGGGCACTTGGACTATGTAGGTAACCTAACGGGCACTTGGATTATCTAGGTTAGGTAACGGGCACTTGGACTATCTTGGTTACCTAGCGGGAACTTGGAATATCTAGGTTACCTAGCGGGCACTTGTACTATATAGGTTACCTAGCGGGCCTTTGGACTATGTAGGTTACCTAGCGCGACTTGGACTATCTAAGTTAACGAACGTTCACATGGACTATGTAGGTAACCTAGCGGGCACTTGGACAGTATAGGTTACCTAGCGGGCACTTGGACTATCTAGGTTAACGAATGGGCACTTGGACTATGTAGGTTACCTAGAGGGCACTTGGACTATCTAGATTAGTAAACCGGAACTTGGAATATCTAGGTTACCTAGCGGGCACTTGGACTATGTAGGTTACCTTGCGGGCACTTGGCCTATCTAGGTTACCTAACGGGAACTTGGACTATGTAGGTTTACTAGCGGACACTTGGACGATCTTGGTTAACTAGCGGGCACTTGGACAATGCAGGTTCCCTAGCGCGCACTATGAATATGTAGCTTCCCTAGAGGGCACTTGGACCATATAGGTTCCCTATGGGCACTTGGACTATCTAGGTTCCCTAACGGGCACTTGGAATATGAAGATTCCCTATCGGGCACTTGGACTATGTAGGTTCCTCATTGGGCACTTGGACTATGTAGGTTCCTCATTGGGCAATTGGACTATGTAGGTTAACTAGCGGGCCCTTCGACTATCTAGGTTACCTAGCGGGCACGTGGACTATCTAGGTTAACTAGCGGGCACTTGTACAATGCAGGTTCCCTAGCGGGCACTTTGACTATGTAGCTTCCCTAGAGGGCACTTGAACTATATAGGTTCCCTATGGTTACTTGGACTATCTAGGTGCCCTAACGGGCACTTGGAATACGTAGGTTCCCTTTCGGACACTTGGACTATGTAGGTTCCTCAGCGGGCACTTGGACTATGCAGGTTAACTAGCGGGCACTTGGACTATCTAGGTTACCTAGCGGGCACTTGGATTTTGTAGGTTCCCTAGCGGGCACTTGGACTATGTTCTTCTCTTAGCGGGCACTTGGACTATGTAGGTTCCCTATCGGGCAGTTGGACTATGTAGGTTATCTAGCGGGCCCTTAGACTATCTAGGTTACATAGCGGGCACTTGGACTATGTATGTCCCCTAGCGGGCACTTGGACTATCTAGGTTAACTAGAGGGCCCTTTGACTATGTAGGTTAACTAAGGGGCACTTGGAATATCTAGGTTAACTAGCGGACCTTGGACTATGTAGGTTAACTAGCGGGCACTTGGACGATCTAGGTTAAGTAGCGGGCACTTGGACTATCTAGGTTAACTAGCGGGCACTTGGACTATCTAGATTAACTAGCGGGCACTTGAACGATGCAGTTTCCCTAGCGGGCACTTGGACTATATAGGTAAATTAGTGGGCACTTGGACTATGGAGGTTACCTAGAAGGCAATTGGACTATGGAGGTTACTTAGCGGGCACTTGGACTATCTAGGTTAGCTAACGGGTACTTGGACTATCTAGGTTACCTAGCGGGCACTTGGACTATGTAGGTTACCTAGCGGGCACTTGGACTATCTAGGTTACCTAACGGGCACTTGGACTATGCAGGTAACCTAGCGGGCACTTGAACTGTCTAAGTTACCTGCCGGCTCTTGGACTATGTAGGTTACCTAGCGGGCAATTGTACTATCTAGGTTAACGAACGGGCACGTGGACTATGTAGGTAACCTAACGGGCACTTGGACTATCTAGGTTAGGTAACTATCTATGCAGGTAACCTAGTGGGCACTTGAACTATCTAAGTTACCTGCCGGCTCTTGGACTATGTAGGTTACCTAGTGGGCAATTGGACTATCTAGGTTACCTAGCGGGAACTTGGAATATGTAGGTTACCTAGCGGGCACTTGGACTATGTACGTTACTAGCGGGCATTTGGACTATGTAGGTTACCTAGCGGATACTTGGACTATGTAGGTTCCCCATCAGGGACTTGGACAATGTAGGTTAAATAGCGGGCACTTGGACTATCTAGGTTAACAAGCGGGCCCTTGGACTATGTAGGTTAACTAGCGGGCCCTTTGACGATCTAGGTTAGCAAACGGGCACTTGGACTATGTAGGTTACCTAGCAGGCACTTGGACTGTCTAGGTTACCAGGCGGGCACTTGAACTATCTAGGTTAACGAACGGGTACTTGGACTATGTAGGTTAGCTAACAGGAACTTGGACTATCTAGGTTAACGAACGGGCACTTGGACTATGGAGGTTACCTAGCGGGCACTTGGACTATGGAGGTTACCTAGCGGGCACTTGGACTATCTAGGTTAGCTAACGGGTACTTGGACTATCTAGGTTACCTAGCGGGCACTTGGGCTATGTAGGTTACCTAGCGGGCACTTGGACTATCTAGGTTACCTAACGGGCACTTGGACTATGCAGGTAACCTAGCGGGCACTTGGACTGTTTAAGTTAACCAGCGGGCACTTGGACTATGCAGGTTAACTAGCGGGCACTTGGACTATCTAGGTTACCTAACGGGCACCTGGACTATCTAGATTACCTTGTGGGCACTTGGATTCTACAGGTTACCTCGCCGGCCCTTGGACTATGTAGGTTACCTAGCGGGCAATTGGACTATCTAGGTTAACGAACCGGCACGTGGACTATGTAGGTAACCTAACGGGCACTTGGACTATCTAGGTTAGATAACTGGCACTTGGACTATCTAGGTTACCTAGCAGAAACTTGGAATATGTAGGTTACCTAGAGGACACTTGGACTATAGGCTAACTAGCGGGCACTTGGACTATATAGGTTACCCAGCGGCCCTTGGACTATGTTGGTTACCTACCGCGACTTGGACTATCTAAGTTAACAAAAGTGCACTTGGACTATGTAAGTAACCTAGCGGGCACTTGGACAGTATAGGTTACCTAGCAGGCACTTGGACTATCTAGGTTAACGAATGGGCACTTGTACTACGTAGGTTACCTAGCGGGCACTTGGACTATCTAGGTTAGCAAACCAGAACTTGGAATATCTAGGTTACCTAGCGGGCACTTTGACTATGTAGGATCCCTATCGGACATTTGTACTACTTAGGTTAACTAGCGGGCACTTTGACTATCTAGGTTAACTAGCGGGCACTTGGACTATCTAGGTCAACTAGCGGGCCATTGTACTATGTAGGTTAACTAGCGGGCACTTGGCCTATCTAGGTTACCTAACGGGAACTTGGACTATGTAGGTTTACTAGCGGACCCTTGGACGATCTAGGTTAACTAGCGGGCACTTGGACAATGCAGGTTCCCTAGCGGGCACTATGAATATGTAGCTTCCCTAGAGGGAACTTGGACTATATAGGTTCCCTATGGGCACTTGGACAATCTGGGTTCCCTAACGGGCACTTGGAATATGAAGATTCCCTATCGGGCACTTGGACTATTTAGGTTCCTCATTGGGCACTTGGACTATGTAGGTTAACTAGCGGGCCCTTGGACTATCTAGGTTACCTAGCGGGCACTTGGACTATCTAGGTTAACTAGAGGGCACTTGTACAATGCAGGTTCCCTAGCGGGCACTTTGACTATGAAGGTTCCATAGAGGGCACTTGGACTATATAGGTTCCCTATGGTTACTTGGACTATCTAGGTGCCCTAACGGGCACTTGGAATACGTAGGTTCCCTTTCGGACACTTGGACTATGTAGGTTCCTCAGCGGGCACTTGGATTTTGTAGGTTAACTAGCGGGCACTTGGACTATCTAGGTTGTCCAGCGGGCACTTGGACTATGTACGTCCCCTAGCGGGCACTTGGACTATCGAGGTTAACTAGAAGGCCCTTGGACTATGTAGGTTAACTAGCGGGCACTTGGACGATCTAGGTTAACTAGCGGGCACTTGGACTATCTAGGTTAACTAGCGGGAACTTGGACTCTCTATGTTAACTGGCGGGCACTTGGACGATGCAGGTTCCCTAGAGGGCACTTGGACTATGTAGGTTCCCTAACGGGCACTTGGACTATGTAGGTCCCTTAGTGGGCACTTGGACTATGTAGGTTACCTAGCGGGCACTTGGACTATGTAGGTCCCTAGCGGGCACTTAGACTATGTAGGTTACCTAGCAGGCACTTGGACTGTCTAGATTACCGAGCGGGCACTTGAACTATCTAGGTTAACGAACGGACACTTGGACTATGTAGGTTAGCTAACAGGAACTTGGACTATCTAGGTTAACGAACGGGCACTTGGACTATGGAGGTTACCTAGCGGGCACTTGCACTATGGAGGTTACCTAGCGGGCACTTGGACTATCTAGGTTAGCTAACGGTCACTTGGACTATGTAGGTTCCCTAGCAGGGCTTTGATTATGTAAGTTCTCTAATGGGCACTTGGGCTATGTGGGATCCCTAGCGGGCATTTGGACTATCTAGGTTACCTAACGGGCACTTGGACTATGTACGTTACTAGCGGGCATTTGGACTATGTAGGTTACCTAGCGGATACTTGGACTATGTAGGTTCCCCATCAGGGACTTGGACAATGTAGGTTAACTAGCGGGCACTTGGACTATCTAGGTTAACTAGCGGGCCCTTGGACTATGTAGGGTAACTAGCGGGCCCTTTGACGATCTAGGTTAGCAAACCCGCACTTGGACTATGTAGGTTACCTAGCAGGCACTTGGACTGTCTAGGTTACCTAGCGGGCACTTGAACTATCTAGGTTAACGAACGGGCACTTGGACTATGTAGGTTAGCTAACAGGAACTTGGACTATCTAGGTTAACGAACGGGCACTTGGACTATGGAGGTTACCTAGCGGGCACTTGGACTATGGAGGTTACCTAGCGGGCACTTGGAATATCTGGGTTCCCTAACGGGCACTTGGAATATGAAGATTCCCTATCGGGCACTTTTACTATGTAGGTTCCTCATTGGGCACTTGGACTATGTAGGTTCCCTATCGGGCACTTGGACTATGTAGGTTAACTAGCGGGCCCTTGGACTATCTAGGTTACCTAGCGGGCACTTGGACTATCTAGGTTAACTAGAGGGCACTTGTACAATGCAGGTTACCTAGCGGGCACTTTGACTATGTAGGTTCCCTAGAGGGCACTTGGACGATATAGGTTCCCTATGGGCACTTGGACTATCTAGGTGCCCTAATGGGCACTTGGAATACGTAGGTTCCCTTTCGGACACTTGGACTTTGTAGGTTCCTCATCGGGCACTTGGACTATCTAGGTTACCTAGCGGGCACTTGGACTATGCAGGTTCCCTAGCGGGCACTTGGACTATGTTCGTCCCTTAGCGGGCACTTGGACTATGTAGGTTCCCTATCGGGCAGTTGGACTATGTAGGTTAACTAGCGGGCCCTTAGACTATCTAGGTTACCTAGCGGGCACTTGGACTATGTACGTCTTCTAGCGGTCACTTGGACTATCTAGGTTAACTAGAGGGCCCTTGGACTATGTAGGTTAACTAGCGGGCACTGGGAATATCTAGGTTAACTAGCGGACTTGGACTATGTAGGTTAACTAGCGGGCACTTGGACAATATAGGTAACCTAACGGGCACTTGGACTATCTAGGTTAGGTAACGGGCACTTGGACTATAGGTTACCTAGCGGGAACTTGGAATATGTAGGTTACCTAGAGGGCACTTGGACTATACGTTAACTAGCGGGCACTTGGACTATATAGGTTACCTAGCGGCCCTTGGACTATGTTGGTGACCTACCGCGACTTGGACTATCTAAGTTAACGAACGTGCACTTGGACTATGTAAGTAACCTAGCGGGCACTTGGACAGTATAGGTTACCTAGCGGGCACTTGGACTATCTAGGTTAACGAATGGGCACTTGGACTATGTAGGTTACCTAGCGGGCACTTGGACTATCTAGGTTAGCAAACCGGAACTTGGAATATCTAGGTTACCTAGCGGGCACTTGGACTATGTAGGATCCCTATCGGACATTTGTACTACTTAGGTTAACTAGCGGGCACTTTGACTATCTAGGTTAAAAAGCGGGCACTTGGACTATCTATGTCAACTAGCGGGCACTTGGACTTTGTAGGTTAACTAGCGGGCCCTTGGACTATCTAGGTTACCTAGCGGGCACTTGGACTATCTAGGTTAACTAGAGGGCACTTGTACAATGCAGGTTCCCTAGCGGGCACTTTGACTATGTAGGTTCCCTAGAGGGCACTTGGACGATATATGTTCCCTATGGGCACTTGGACTATCTAGGTGCCCTAATGGGCACTTGGAATACGTAGGTTCCCTTTCGGACACTTGGACTATGTAGGTTCCTCAGCGGGCACTTGGACTATGTAAGTTAACTAGCGGGCACTTGGACTATCTAGGTTACCTAGCGGGCACTTGGATTTTGTAGGTTCCCTAGCGGGCACTTGGACTATGTTCGTCCCTTAGCGGGCACTTGGACTATGTAGGTTTCCTATCGGGCAGTTGTACTATGTAGGTTATCTAGCGGGCCCTTAGACTATCTAGGTTACATAGCGGGCACTTGGACTATGTATGTCCCCTAGCGGGCACTTGGACTATCTAGGTTAACTAGAGGGCCCTTTGACTATGTAGGTTAACTAAGGGGCACTTGGAATATCTAGGTTAACTAGCGGACCTTGGACTATGTAGGTTAACTAGCGGGCACTTGGACGATCTAGGTTAAGTAGCGGGCACTTGGACTATCTAGGTTAACTAGCGGGCACTTGGACTATCTAGATTAACTAGCGGGCACTTGAACGATGCAGTTTCCCTAGCGGGCACTTGGACTATATAGGTAAATTAGTGGGCACTTGGACTATGGAGGTTACCTAGAAGGCAATTGGACTATGGAGGTTACCTAGCGGGCACTTGGACTATCTAGGTTAGCTAACGGGTACTTGGACTATCTAGGTTACCTAGCGGGCACTTGGACTATGTAGGTTACCTAGCGGGCACTTGGACTATCTAGGTTACCTAACGGGCACTTGGACTATGCAGGTAACCTAGCGGGCACTTGAACTGTCTAAGTTACCTGCCGGCTCTTGGACTATGTAGGTTACCTAGCGGGCAATTATACTATCTAGGTTAACGAACGGGCACGTGGACTATGTAGGTAACCTTACGGGCACTTGGACTATCTAGGTTAGGTAACGGGCACTTTGACTATCTAGGTTCCCTAGCGGGAACTTGGAATATGTAGGTTCCCTAGAGGGCACTTGGACTATAGGTTACCTAGTGGCCCTTGGACTATGTAGGTTACCTAGCGCGACTTGGACTATCTAAGTTAACGAACGTGCACTTGGACTATGTAGGTAACCTAGCAGGCACTTGGACAGTATAGGTTAACGAATGGGCACTTGGACTATGTAGGTTACCTAGCGGGCACTTGGACTATCTAGGTTAGCAAACCGGAACTTGGAATATCTAGGTTACCTAGCGGGCACTTGGACTATGTAGGATCCCTATCGGACATTTGTACTACTTAGGTTAACTAGCGGGCACTTTGACTATCTAGGTTAACTAGCGGGCACTTGAACTATCTAGGTCAACTAGCGGGCCATTGTACTATGTAGGTTAACTAGCGGGCACTTGGCCTATCTAGTTTACCTAACGGGAACTTGGACTATGTAGGTTTACTAGCGGACACTTGGACGATCTAGGTTAACTAGCGGGCACTTGGACAATGCAGGTTCCCTAGCGGGCACTATGAATATGTAGCTTCCCTAGATGGCACTTGGATTATGTAGGTTCCCTATGGGCACTTGGACTATCTGGGTTCCCTAACGGGGACTTGGAATATGAAGATTCCCTTCGGGCACTTGGACTATGTAGGTTCCTCATTGGGCACTTGGACTATGTAGGTTCCCTATCGGGCACTTGGACTTTGTAGGTTAACTAGCGGGCCCTTGGACTATCTAGGTTACCTAGCGGGCACTTGGACTATGTAGGTTAACTAGAGGGCACTTGTACAATGCAGGTTCCCTAGCGGGCACTTTGACTATGTAGGTTCCCTAGAGGGCACTTGGACGATATAGGTTCCCTATGGGCACTTGGACTATCTAGGTGCCCTAATGGGCACTTGGAATACGTAGGTTCCCTTTCGGACACTTGGACTATGCAGGTTCCTCAGTGGGCACTTGGACTATGTAGGTTTACTAGCGGGCACTTGGACTATCTAGGTTACCTATCGGGCACTTGGACTATGCAAGTTCCCTAGCGGGCACTTGGACTATGTTCGTCCCTTAGCGGGCACTTGCACTATGTAGGTTCCCTACCGGGGAGTTGGACTATGTAGGTTAACTAGCGGGCCCGTAGACTATCTAGGTTACCTAGCGGGCACTTGGACTATGTACGTCCTCCAGCGGGCACTTGGACTATCTAGGTTAACTAGAGGGCCGTTGGACTATGTAGGTTAACTAGCAGGCCCTTGGACTATCTAGGTTACCTAGCGGGCACTTGGACTATCTAGGTTAACTAGAGGGCACTTGTACAATGCAGGTACCCTAGCGGGCACTTTGACTATGTAAGTTCCCTAGAGGGCACTTGGAGTATATAGGTTCCCTATGGGCACTTGGACTATCTAGGTGCCCTAATGGGCACTTGGAATACGTAGGTTCCCTTTCGGACACTTGGACTATGTAGGTTCCTCAGCGGGCACTTGGACTATGTAGGTTAACTAGCGGGCACTTGGACTATCTAGGTTACCTAGCGGGCACTTGGACTATGTAGGTTCCCTAGCGGGCACTTGGACTATGTTCGTCCCTTAGCGAGGGCTTGGACTATGTAGGTTCCCTATCGGGCAGTTGGACTATGTAGGTTAACTAGCGGGCCCTTAGACTATCTAGGTTACCTAGCGGGCACTTGGACTATGTACTTCCCCTAGTGGGCACTTGGACTATCTAGGTTAGCTAGAGGGCCCTTGGACTATGTAGGTTAACTAGCGGGCACTTGGAATATCTAGGTTAACTAGCGGACCTTGGACTATGTAGGTTAACTAGCGGGCACTTGGGCGATCTAGGTTAACTAGCGGGCACTTGGACGATCTAGGTTAACTAGCGGCCACTTGGACTATCTAGCTTAACTAGCGGGCACTTGGACTATCTAGATTAACTAGCGGGCACTTGGATGATGCAGGTTCCCTAGCGGGCACTTGGAATATATAGGTTAATTAGCGGGCACTTGGACTATGGAGGTTAACTATCGGGCACTTGGACTGTCTAGGTTACCTAACGGGCACTTGGACTATGTAGGTTAATTAGCGGGCACTTGGACTATGTAGGTAACCTAACGGGCACTTGGACTATCTAGGTTAGATAACGGGCACTTGGACATTCTTGGTTACCTAGCGGGAACTTGGAATATGTAGGTTACCTAGCGGGCACTTGGACTATAGTTTAACTAGCGGGCACTTAGACTACTATATAGGTTACCTAGCGCGACTTGGACTATCTAAGTTAAAGAACGTGCACATGGACTATATAGGTAACCTAGCGGGCACTTGGACAGTATAGGTTACCTAGCGGGCACTTGGACTATCTAGGTTAACGAATGGGCACTTGGACTATGTAGGTTACCTAGAGGGCACTTGGACTATCTAGATTAGTAAACCGGAACTTGGAATATCTAGGTTACCTAGCGGGCACTTGGACTATGTAGGTTACCTTGCGGGCACTTGGCCTATCTAGGTTACCTAACGGGAACTTGGACTATGTAGGTTTACTAGCGGACACTTGGACGATCTTGGTTAACTAGCGGGCACTTGGACAATGCAGGTTCCCTAGCGGGCACTATGAATATGTAGCTTCCCTAGAGGGCACTTGGACCATATAGGTTCCCTATGGGCACTTGGACTATCTGGGTTCCCTAACGGGCACTTGGAATATGAAGATTCCCTCTCGGGCACTTGGACTATGTAGGTTCCTCATTGGGCACTTGGACTATGTAGGTTCCCTATCGGGCACTTGGACTATGTAGGTTAACTAGCGGGCCCTTCGACTATCTAGGTTACCTAGCGGGCACTTGGACTATCTAGGTTAACTAGCGGGCACTTGTACAATGCAGGTTCCCTAGCGGGCACTTTGACTATGTAGCTTCCCTAGAGGGCACTTGGACTATATAGGTTCCCTATGGTTACTTGGACTATCTAGGTGCCCTAACGGGCACTTGGAATACGTAGGTTCCCTTTCGGACACTTGGACTATGTAGGTTCCTCAGCGGGCACTTGGACTATGTAGGTTAACTAGCGGGCACTTGGACTATCTAGGTTACCTAGCGGGCACTTGGATTTTGTAGGTTCCCTAGCGGGCACTTGGACTATGTTCGTCCCTTAGCGGGCACTTGGACTATGTAGGTTCCCTATCGGGCAGTTGTACTATGTAGGTTATCTAGCGGGCCCTTAGACTATCTAGGTTACATAGCGGGCACTTGGACTATGTATGTCCCCTAGCGGGCACTTGGACTATCTAGGTTAACTAGAGGGCCCTTTGACTATGTAGGTTAACTAAGGGGCACTTGGAATATCTAGGTTAACTAGCGGACCTTGGACTATGTAGGTTAACTAGCGGGCACTTGGACGATCTAGGTTAAGTAGCGGGCACTTGGACTATCTAGGTTAACTAGCGGGCACTTGGACTATCTAGATTAACTAGCGGGCACTTGAACGATGCAGTTTCCCTAGCGGGCACTTGGACTATATAGGTAAATTAGTGGGCACTTGGACTATGGAGGTTACCTAGAAGGCAATTGGACTATGGAGGTTAACTAGCGGGCACTTGGACTATCTAGGTTAGCTAACGGGTACTTGGACTATCTAGGTTACCTAGCGGGCACTTGGACTATGTAGGTTACCTAGCGGGCACTTGGACTATCTAGGTTACCTAACAGGCTCTTGGACTATGCAGGTAACCTAGCGGGCACTTGAACTGTCTAAGTTACCTGCCGGCTCTTGGACTTTGTAGGTTACCTAGCGGGCAATTGTACTATCTAGGTTAACGAACGGGCACGTGGACTATGTAGGTAACCTCACGGGCACTTGGACTATCTAGGTTAGGTAACGGGCACGTTGACTATCTAGGTTACCTAGCGGGAACTTGGAATATGTAGGTTACATAGAGGGCACTTGGACTATAGGTTACCTAGTGGCCCTTGGACTATGTAGGTTACCTAGCGCGACTTGGACTATCTAAGTTAACGAACGTGCACTTGGACTATGTAGGTAACCTAGCAGGCACTTGGACAGTATAGGTTACCTAGCGGGCACTTGGACTATCTAGGTTAACGAATGGGCACTTGGACTATGTAGGTTACCTAGCGGGCACTTGGACTATCCAGGTTAGCAAACCGGAACTTGGAATATCTAGGTTACCTAGCGGGCACTTGGACTATGTAGGATCCCTATCGGACATTTGTACTACTTAGGTTAACTAGCGGGCACTTTGACTATCTAGGTTAACTAGCGGGCACTTGAACTATCTAGGTCAACTAGCGGGCCATTGTACTATGTAGGTTAACTAGCGGGCACTTGGCCTTTCTAGGTTACCTAACGGGAACTTGGACTATGTAGGTTTACTAGCGGACACTTGGACGATCTAGGTTAACTAGTGGGCACTTGGACAATGCAGGTTCCCTAGCGGGCACTATGAATATGTAGCTTCCCTAGAGGGTACTTGGACTATGTAGGTTCCCTATGGGCACTTGGACTATCTGGGTTCCCTAACGGGCACTTGGAATATGAAGATTCCCTATCGGGCACTTGGACTATGTAGGTTCCTCATTGGGCACTTGGACTATGTAGGTTCCCTATCGGGCACTTGGACTTTGTAGGTTAACTAGCGGGCCCTTGGACTATCTAGGTTACCTAGCGGGCACTTGGACTATGTAGGTTAACTAGAGGGCACATGTACAATGCAGGTTCCCTAGCGGGCACTTTGACTATGTAGGTTCCCTAGAGGGCACTTGGACGATATAGGTTCCCTATGGGCACTTGGACTATCTAGGTGCCCTAATGGGCACTTGGAATACGTAGGTTCCCTTTCGGACACTTGGACTATGCAGGTTCCTCAGTGGGCACTTGGACTATGTAGGTTTACTAGCAGGCACTTGGACTATCTAGGTTACCTATCGGGCACTTGGACTATGCAGGTTCCCTAGCGGGCACTTGGACTATGTTCGTCCCTTAGCGGGCACTTGCACTATGTAGGTTCCCTACCGGGCAGTTGGACTATGTAGGTTAACTAGCGGGCCCGTAGACTATCTAGGTTACCTAGCGGGCACTTGGACTATGTACGTCCTCCAGCGGGCACTTGGACTATCTAGGTTAACTAGAGGGCCGTTGGACTATGTAGGTTAACTAGCGGGCACTTGGAATATCTAGGTTAACTAGCGGACCTTGGACTATGTAGGTTAACTAGTGGGCACTTGGACTATCTAGGTTAACTAGAGGGCACTTGTACAATGCAGGTACCCTAGCGGGCACTTTGACTATGTAAGTTCCCTAGAGGGCACTTGGACTATATAGGTTCCCTATGGGCACTTGGACTATCTAGGTGCCCTAATGGGCACTTGGAAAACGTAGGTTCCCTTTCGGACACATGGACTATGTAGGTTCCTCAGCGGGCACTTGGACTATGTAGGTTAACTAGCGGGCACTTGGACTATCTAGGTTACCTAGCGGGCACTTGGATTTTGTAGGTTCCCTAGTGGGCACTTGGACTATGTTCGTCCCTTAGCGAGCGCTTGGACTATGTAGGTTCCCTATCGGGCAGTTGGACTATGTAGGTTAACTAGCGGGCCCTTAGACTATCTAGGTTACCTAGCGGGCACTTGGACTATGTACTTCCCCTAGTGGGCACTTGGACTATCTAGGTTAACTAGAGGGCCCTTGGACTATGTAGGTTAACTAGCGGGCACTTGGAATATCTAGGTTAACTAGCGGACCTTGGACTATGTAGGTTAACTAGCGGGCACTTGGGCGATCTAGGTTAACTAGCGGGCACTTGGACGATCTAGGTTAACTAGCGGCCACTTGGACTATCTAGCTTAACTAGCGGGCACTTGGACTATCTAGATTAACTAGCGGGCACTTGGATGATGCAGGTTCCCTAGCGGGCACTTGGACTATATAGGTTATTAGCGGGCACTTGGACTATGGAGGTTAACTATCGGGCACTTGGACTGTCTAGGTTACCTAACGGGCACTTGGACTACGTAGGTTAATTAGCGGGCACTTGGACTATATAGGTAACCTAACGGGCACTTGGACTATCTAGGTTAGGTAACGGGCACTTAGACAATCTTGGTTACCTAGCGGGAACTTGGAATATGTAGGTTACCTAGCGGGCACTTGGACTATAGTTTAACTAGCGGGCACTTGGACTATATAGGTTACCTAGCGCGACTTGGACTATCTAAGTTAAAGAACGTGCACATGGACTATATAGGTAACCTAGCGGGCACTTGGACAGTATAGGTTACCTAGCGGGCACTTGGACTATCTAGGTTAACGAATGGGCACTTGGACTATGTAGGTTACCTAGCGGGCACTTGGACTATCTAGATTAGTAAACCGGAACTTGGAATATCTAGGTTACCTAGCGGGCTCTTGGACTATGTAGGTTACCTTGCGGGCACTTGGCCTATCTAGGTTACCTAACGGGAACTTGGACTATGTAGGTTTACTAGCAGACACTTGGACGATCTTGGTTAACTAGCGGGCACTTGGACAATGCAGGTTCCCTAGCGGGCACTATGAATATGTAGCTTCCCTAGAGGGCACTTGGACCATATAGGTTGCCTATGGGCACTTGGACTATCTGGGTTCCCTAACGGGCACTTGGAATATGAAGATTCCCTCTCGGGCACTTGGACTATGTAGGTTCCTCATTGGGCACTTGGACTATGTAGGTTCCCTATCGGGCACTTGGACTATGTAGGTTAACTAGCGGGCCCTTCGACTATCTAGGTTACCTAGCGGGCACTTGGACTATCTAGGTTAACTAGCGGGCACTTGTACAATGCAGGTTCCCTAGCGGGCACTTTGACTATGTAGCTTCCCTAGAGGGCACTTGGACTATATAGGTTCCCTATGGGCACTTGGACTATCTAGGTGCCCTAACGGGCACTTGGAATACGTAGGTTCCCTTTCGGACACTTGGACTATGTAGGTTCCTCAGCGGGCACTTGGACTATGTAGGTTAACTAGCGGGCACTTGGACTATCTAGGTTACCTAGCGGGCACTTGGATTTTGTAGGTTCCCTAGCGGGCACTTGGACTATGTTCGTCCCTTAGCGGGCACTTGGACTATGTAGGTTCCCTATCGGGCAGTTGGACTATTTAGGTTATCTTGCGGGCCCTTAGACTATCTAGGTTACATAGCGGGCACTTGGACTATGTATGTCCCCTAGCGGGCACTTGGACTATCTAGGTTAACTAGAGGGCCCTTTGACTATGTAGGTTAACTAGCGGGCACTTGCACGATCTAGGTTAAGTAGCGGGCACTTGGACTATCTAGGTTAACTAGCGGGCACTTGGACTATCTAGATTAACTAGCGGGCACTTGAACGATGCAGTTTCCCTAGCGGGCACTTGGACTATATAGGTAAATTAGTGGGCACTTGGACTACGGAGGTTACCTAGAAGGCAATTGGACTATGGAGGTTACCTAGCGGGCACTTGGACTATCTAGGTTAGCCTACGGGTACTTGGACTATCTAGGTTACCTAGCGGGCACTTGGACTATGTAGGTTACCTAGCGGGCACTTGGACTATCTAGGTTACCTAACGGGCACTTGGACTATGCAGGTAACCTAGCGGGCACTTGAACTGTCTAAGTTACCTGCCGGCTCTTGGACTATGTAGGTTACCTAGCGGGCAATTGTACTATCTAGGTTAACGAACGGGCACGTGGACTATGTAGGTAACCTCACGGGCACTTGGACTATCTAGGTTAGGTAACGGGCACTTTGACTATCTAGGTTACCTAGCGGGAACTTGGAATATGTAGGTTACCTAGAGGGCACTTGGACTATAGGTTACCTAGTGGCCCTTGGACTATGTAGGTTACCTAGCGCGACTTGGACTATCTAAGTTAACGAACGTGCACTTGGACTATATAGGTAACCTAGCGGGCACTTGGACTATCTAGGTTAACGAAAGGGCACTTGGACTATGTAGGTTACCTAGCGGGCACTTGGACTATCTAGGTTAGCAAACCGGAACTTGGAATATCTAGGTTACCTAGCGGGCACATGGACTATGTAGGATCCCTATCAGACATTTGTACTACTTAGGTTAACTAGCGGGCACTTTGACTATCTAGGTTAACTAGCGGGCACTTGAACTATCTAGGTCAACTAGCGGGCCATTGTACTATGTAGGTTAACTAGCGGGCACTTGGCCTATCTAGGTTACCTAACGGGAACTTGGACTATGTAGGTTTACTAGCGGACACTTGGACGATCTAGGTTAACTAGAGGGCACTTGGACAATGCAGGTTCCCTAGCGGGCACTATGAATAGGTAGCTTCCCTAGAGGGCACTTGGACTATGTAGGTTCCCTATGGGCACTTGGACTATCTGGGTTCCCTAACGGGCACTTGGAATATGAAGATTCCCTATCGGGCACTTGGACTATGTAGGTTTCTCATTGGGCACTTGGACTATGTAGGTTCCCTATCGGGCACTTGGACTTTGTAGGTTAACTAGCGGGCCCTTGGACTATCTCGGTTACCTAGCGGGCACTTGGACTATCTAAGTTAACTAGAGGGCACTTGTAAAATGCAGGTTCCCTAGCGGGCACTTTGACTATGTAGGTTCCCTAGAGGGCACTTGGACGATATAGGTTCCCTATGGGCACTTGGACTATCTAGGTGCCCTAATGGGCCCTTGGAATACGTAGGTTCCCTTTCGGACACTTGGACTATGCAGGTTCCTCAGCGGGCACTTGGACTATCTAGGTTACCTATCGGGCACTTTGACTATGCAGGTTCCCTAGCGGGCACTTGGACTATGTTCGTCCCTTAGCGGGCACTTGGACTATGTAGGTTCCCTATCGGGCAGTTGGACTATGTAGGTTAACTAGCGGGCCCTTCGACTATCTAGGTTACCTAGCGGGCACTTGGACTATGTAGGTTAACTAGAGGGCACATGTACAATGCAGGTTCCCTAGCGGGCACTTTGACTATGTAGGTTCCCTAGAGGGCACTTGGACGATATAGGTTCCCTATGGGCACTTGGACTATCTAGGTGCCCTAATGGGCACTTGGAATACGTAGGTTCCCTTTCGGACACTTGGACTATGCAGGTTCCTCAGTGGGCACTTGGACTATGTAGGTTTACTAGCAGGCACTTGGACTATCTAGGTTACCTATCGGGCACTTGGACTATGCAGGTTCCCTAGCGGGCACTTGGACTATGTTCGTCCCTTAGCGGGCACTTGCACTATGTAGGTTCCCTACCGGGCAGTTGGACTATGTAGGTTAACTAGCGGGCCCGTAGACTATCTAGGTTACCTAGCGGGCACTTGGACTATGTACGTCCTCCAGCGGGCACTTGGACTATCTAGGTTAACTAGAGGGCCGTTGGACTATGTAGGTTAACTAGCGGGCACTTGGAATATCTAGGTTAACTAGCGGACCTTGGACTATGTAGGTTAACTAGTGGGCACTTGGACTATCTAGGTTAACTAGAGGGCACTTGTACAATGCAGGTACCCTAGCGGGCACTTTGACTATGTAAGTTCCCTAGAGGGCACTTGGACTATATAGGTTCCCTATGGGCACTTGGACTATCTAGGTGCCCTAATGGGCACTTGGAAAACGTAGGTTCCCTTTCGGACACATGGACTATGTAGGTTCCTCAGCGGGCACTTGGACTATGTAGGTTAACTAGCGGGCACTTGGACTATCTAGGTTACCTAGCGGGCACTTGGATTTTGTAGGTTCCCTAGTGGGCACTTGGACTATGTTCGTCCCTTAGCGAGCGCTTGGACTATGTAGGTTCCCTATCGGGCAGTTGGACTATGTAGGTTAACTAGCGGGCCCTTAGACTATCTAGGTTACCTAGCGGGCACTTGGACTATGTACTTCCCCTAGTGGGCACTTGGACTATCTAGGTTAACTAGAGGGCCCTTGGACTATGTAGGTTAACTAGCGGGCACTTGGAATATCTAGGTTAACTAGCGGACCTTGGACTATGTAGGTTAACTAGCGGGCACTTGGGCGATCTAGGTTAACTAGCGGGCACTTGGACGATCTAGGTTAACTAGCGGCCACTTGGACTATCTAGCTTAACTAGCGGGCACTTGGACTATCTAGATTAACTAGCGGGCACTTGGATGATGCAGGTTCCCTAGCGGGCACTTGGACTATATAGGTTATTAGCGGGCACTTGGACTATGGAGGTTAACTATCGGGCACTTGGACTGTCTAGGTTACCTAACGGGCACTTGGACTACGTAGGTTAATTAGCGGGCACTTGGACTATATAGGTAACCTAACGGGCACTTGGACTATCTAGGTTAGGTAACGGGCACTTAGACAATCTTGGTTACCTAGCGGGAACTTGGAATATGTAGGTTACCTAGCGGGCACTTGGACTATAGTTTAACTAGCGGGCACTTGGACTATATAGGTTACCTAGCGCGACTTGGACTATCTAAGTTAAAGAACGTGCACATGGACTATATAGGTAACCTAGCGGGCACTTGGACAGTATAGGTTACCTAGCGGGCACTTGGACTATCTAGGTTAACGAATGGGCACTTGGACTATGTAGGTTACCTAGCGGGCACTTGGACTATCTAGATTAGTAAACCGGAACTTGGAATATCTAGGTTACCTAGCGGGCTCTTGGACTATGTAGGTTACCTTGCGGGCACTTGGCCTATCTAGGTTACCTAACGGGAACTTGGACTATGTAGGTTTACTAGCAGACACTTGGACGATCTTGGTTAACTAGCGGGCACTTGGACAATGCAGGTTCCCTAGCGGGCACTATGAATATGTAGCTTCCCTAGAGGGCACTTGGACCATATAGGTTGCCTATGGGCACTTGGACTATCTGGGTTCCCTAACGGGCACTTGGAATATGAAGATTCCCTCTCGGGCACTTGGACTATGTAGGTTCCTCATTGGGCACTTGGACTATGTAGGTTCCCTATCGGGCACTTGGACTATGTAGGTTAACTAGCGGGCCCTTCGACTATCTAGGTTACCTAGCGGGCACTTGGACTATCTAGGTTAACTAGCGGGCACTTGTACAATGCAGGTTCCCTAGCGGGCACTTTGACTATGTAGCTTCCCTAGAGGGCACTTGGACTATATAGGTTCCCTATGGGCACTTGGACTATCTAGGTGCCCTAACGGGCACTTGGAATACGTAGGTTCCCTTTCGGACACTTGGACTATGTAGGTTCCTCAGCGGGCACTTGGACTATGTAGGTTAACTAGCGGGCACTTGGACTATCTAGGTTACCTAGCGGGCACTTGGATTTTGTAGGTTCCCTAGCGGGCACTTGGACTATGTTCGTCCCTTAGCGGGCACTTGGACTATGTAGGTTCCCTATCGGGCAGTTGGACTATTTAGGTTATCTTGCGGGCCCTTAGACTATCTAGGTTACATAGCGGGCACTTGGACTATGTATGTCCCCTAGCGGGCACTTGGACTATCTAGGTTAACTAGAGGGCCCTTTGACTATGTAGGTTAACTAGCGGGCACTTGCACGATCTAGGTTAAGTAGCGGGCACTTGGACTATCTAGGTTAACTAGCGGGCACTTGGACTATCTAGATTAACTAGCGGGCACTTGAACGATGCAGTTTCCCTAGCGGGCACTTGGACTATATAGGTAAATTAGTGGGCACTTGGACTACGGAGGTTACCTAGAAGGCAATTGGACTATGGAGGTTACCTAGCGGGCACTTGGACTATCTAGGTTAGCCTACGGGTACTTGGACTATCTAGGTTACCTAGCGGGCACTTGGACTATGTAGGTTACCTAGCGGGCACTTGGACTATCTAGGTTACCTAACGGGCACTTGGACTATGCAGGTAACCTAGCGGGCACTTGAACTGTCTAAGTTACCTGCCGGCTCTTGGACTATGTAGGTTACCTAGCGGGCAATTGTACTATCTAGGTTAACGAACGGGCACGTGGACTATGTAGGTAACCTCACGGGCACTTGGACTATCTAGGTTAGGTAACGGGCACTTTGACTATCTAGGTTACCTAGCGGGAACTTGGAATATGTAGGTTACCTAGAGGGCACTTGGACTATAGGTTACCTAGTGGCCCTTGGACTATGTAGGTTACCTAGCGCGACTTGGACTATCTAAGTTAACGAACGTGCACTTGGACTATATAGGTAACCTAGCGGGCACTTGGACTATCTAGGTTAACGAAAGGGCACTTGGACTATGTAGGTTACCTAGCGGGCACTTGGACTATCTAGGTTAGCAAACCGGAACTTGGAATATCTAGGTTACCTAGCGGGCACATGGACTATGTAGGATCCCTATCAGACATTTGTACTACTTAGGTTAACTAGCGGGCACTTTGACTATCTAGGTTAACTAGCGGGCACTTGAACTATCTAGGTCAACTAGCGGGCCATTGTACTATGTAGGTTAACTAGCGGGCACTTGGCCTATCTAGGTTACCTAACGGGAACTTGGACTATGTAGGTTTACTAGCGGACACTTGGACGATCTAGGTTAACTAGAGGGCACTTGGACAATGCAGGTTCCCTAGCGGGCACTATGAATAGGTAGCTTCCCTAGAGGGCACTTGGACTATGTAGGTTCCCTATGGGCACTTGGACTATCTGGGTTCCCTAACGGGCACTTGGAATATGAAGATTCCCTATCGGGCACTTGGACTATGTAGGTTTCTCATTGGGCACTTGGACTATGTAGGTTCCCTATCGGGCACTTGGACTTTGTAGGTTAACTAGCGGGCCCTTGGACTATCTCGGTTACCTAGCGGGCACTTGGACTATCTAAGTTAACTAGAGGGCACTTGTAAAATGCAGGTTCCCTAGCGGGCACTTTGACTATGTAGGTTCCCTAGAGGGCACTTGGACGATATAGGTTCCCTATGGGCACTTGGACTATCTAGGTGCCCTAATGGGCCCTTGGAATACGTAGGTTCCCTTTCGGACACTTGGACTATGCAGGTTCCTCAGCGGGCACTTGGACTATCTAGGTTACCTATCGGGCACTTTGACTATGCAGGTTCCCTAGCGGGCACTTGGACTATGTTCGTCCCTTAGCGGGCACTTGGACTATGTAGGTTCCCTATCGGGCAGTTGGACTATGTAGGTTAACTAGCGGGCCCTTAGACTATCTAGGTTACCTAGCGGGCACTTGGACTATGTACTTCCCCTAGTGGGCACTTGGACTATCTAGGTTAACTAGAGGGCCCTTGGACTATGTAGGTTAACTAGCGGGCACTTGGAATATCTAGGTTAACTAGCGGAACATGGACTATGTAGGTTAACTAGCGGGCACTTGGGCGATCTAGGTTAACTAGCGGGCACTTGGACGATCTAGGTTAACTATCGGCCACTTGGACTATCTAGCTTAACTAGCGGGCACTTGGACTATCTAGATTAACTAGCGGGCACATGGATGATGCAGGTTCCCTAGCGGGCACTTGGACTATATAGGTTAATTAGCGGGCACTTGGACTGTGGAGGTTAACTATAGGGCACTTGGACTATGTAGGTTACCTAACGGGCACTTGGACTATGTAGGTTAATTAGCGGGCACTTGGACTATGTAGGTAACCTAACGGGCACTTGGACTATCTAGGTTAGGTAACGGGCACTTGGACTATCTTGGTTACATAGCGGGAACTTGGAATATGTAGGTTACCTAGCGGGCACTTGGACTATAGTTTAACTAGCGGGCACATGGACTATATAGGTTACCTAGCGGGCCTTTGGACTATGTAGGTTACCTAGCGCGACTTGGACTATCTAAGTTAACGAACGTGCACATGGACTATGTAGGTAACCTAGCGGGCACTTGGACAATATAGGTTACCTAGCGGGCACTTGGACTATCTAGGTTAACGAATGGGCACTTGGACTATGTAGGTTACCTAGCGGGCACTTGGACTATCTAGATTAGTAAACCGGAACTTGGAATATCTAGGTTACCTAGCGGGCACTTGGACTATGTAGGTTACCTTGCGGGCACTTGGCCTATCTAGGTTACCTAACGGGAACTTGGACTATGTAGGTTTACTAGCGGACACTTGGACGATCTTGGTTAACTAGCGGGCACTTGGACAATGCAGGTTCCCTAGCGGGCACTATGAATATGTAGCTTCCCTAGAGGGCACTTGGACCATATAGGTTCCCTATGGGCACTTGGACTATCTGGGTTCCCTAACGGGCACTTGGAATATGAAGATTCCCTATCGGGCACTTGGACTATGTAGGTTCCTCATTGGGCACTTGGACTATGTAGGTTCCCTATCGGGCACTTGGACTATGTAGGTTAACTAGTGGGCCCTTCGACTATCTAGGTTACCTAGCGGGCACTTGGACTATCTAGGTTAACTAGCGGGCACTTGTACAATGCAGGTTCCCTAGCGGGCACTTTGACTATGTAGGTTCCCTAGAGGGCACTTGGACTATATAGGTTCCCTATGGTTACTTGGACTATCTAGGTGCCCTGACGGGCACTTGGAATACGTAGGTTCCCTTTCGGACACTTGGACTATGTAGGTTCCTCAGCGGGCACTTGGAATATGTAGGTTATCTAGCGGGCACTTGGACTATCTAGGTTGCCCAGCCGGCACTTGGACTATGTACGTCCCCTAGCGGGCACTTGGAATTTCGAGGTTAACTAGAGGGCCCTTGGACTATGTAGGTTAACTAGAGGGCACTTGGACTATCTAGGTTAACTAACGGACCTTGGACTATGTAGGTTAACTAGCGGGCACTTGGACGATCTATGTTAACTAGCGGGCACTTGGACTATCTAGGTTAACTAGCGAGAACTTAGACTATCTATGTTAACTGGCGGGCACATGGACGATGCAGGTTCCCTAGAGGGCACTTGGACTATGTAGGTTCCCTAACGGGCACTTGGACTATGTAGGTCCCTTAGCGGGCACTTGGACTATGTTGGTTCCCTAACGGGCAGTTGGACTATGTGGGTATCCTAGCGGGCATTTGGACTATCTAGGTTACCTAGAAGGCACTTTGACTATCTAGGTTAACTAACGGGCACTTGGACTATGTAGGTTCCCTAGCGGGCACTTGGACTATGTAGGTTACCTAGCAGGCACTTGGACTGTCTAGGTTACCTAGCGGGCACTTGAACTATCTAGGTTAACGAACGGGCACTTGGACTATGTAAGTTAGCTAACAGGAACTTGGACTATCTAGGTTAACGAACGGGCACTTGGACTATGTAGGTTACCTAGCGGGCACTTGGACTATCTAGGTTAGCTAACGGGTACTTGGACTATCTAGGTTCCCTAGCGGGCACTTGGACTATGTAGGTTCCCTAGCAGGGCTTTTACTATGTAAGTTCTCCAACGGGCACTTGGACTATGTGGGTTCCCTAGCGGGCATTTGGACTATCTAGGTTACCTAACGGGCACTTGGACTATGTACGTTACTAGCGGGCATTTGGACTATGTAGGTTACCTAGCGGATACTTGGACTATGTAGGTTCCCCATCAGGGACATGGACAATGTAGGTTAACTGGCGGGCACTTGGACTATCTAGGTTAACTAGCGGGCCCTTGGACTATGTAGGTTAACTAGCGGGCTCTTGTACTTTCTAGGTTAACGAACGGGCAAGTGGACTATGTAGGTAACCAAGCGGGCACTTGGACAGTCTAGGTTACCTAGAGGGCACTTGGAAAATCTAGTTTAATGAATGGGCACTTGGACTATGTAGGTTACCTCGCGGGCACTTAGACTATGTGTGTACCCTAGCGGGCATTTGGTCTATCTAGGGTACCTAACGGGCATTTGGACTATGTAGGTTCCCTAGCGGGCACTTGGATTATGTAGTTTCCCTTCTTGCACTTGGACTATGTAGGTTTCTAGCGGGCATTTGGACTATGTAGGTTACCTAGCGGGCACTTGGGCTATGTAGGTTCCCTAGCGGGCATTTGGACTATCTAGGTTACCTAACGGGCATTTGGACTACGTACGTTACTAGTGGGCATTTGGACTATGTAGGTTACCTAGCGGATACTTGGACTATGTAGGCTCCCCATCAGGGACTTGGACAATGTAGGTTAACTAGCGGGCACTTGGACTATCTAGGTTAAATAGAGGGCCCTTGGACTATGTAGGTTAACTAGCGGGCTCTTGTACTTTCTAGGTTAACGAACGGGCAAGTGGACTATGTAGGTAACCAAGCGGGCACTTGGACAGTCTAGGTTACCTAGAGGGCACTTGGAAAATCTAGTTTAATGAATGGGCACTTGGACTATGTAGGTTACCTCGCGGGCACTTAGACTATGTGTGTACCCTAGCGGGCATTTGGACTATCTAGGCTACCTAACGGGCATTTG